>NC_052359.1:4310606-4371652 GCF_009727055.1 Benincasa hispida | reverse complement strand
ATATTTGTTAGAGTTGTGTTATTGGCCATATTTATTTAAGGTTTGTTCGGTGCGTCTTCAGCAAGTGTATGTGGTAATGTCTTAACATGTGTGTCTTCTATTAGCATATTGTTTTCGTCAAGATGTAAATTCTGCATGTTTTGGTTGTTTTCTTATCAAAATGATTATAACGTTTTATTCTCTTTGATTGGGTTTCATTTTGTGTTGGGCTGAGAATTTTTTATTAGGATTTACTTTTTTTGTTTCGTTGTGCATATTTAAGGGTGGTCTTTGTGTTTGTTAGGGTTTGGACATTTCGATTTTGAAAAGAAGTTTTTCATTGTCTTGCTGTCTTGAATGTTCGATATGAATTGCAAGTGAGTGTAGTCTTTTCAGTGAAGAGTGTGTGTTCTTAATCATTTCTCATATAGAGAATATAGGGTGAGGTTACATCAATTTAAAAGTGATTCTCTAACTTAGGGGGAGTTTAAGTTTCCAGAGTGGAGTGATGTTCACTAGAAGAAGGAAAAATAAACTATTTGTTGAGTATGAGTCTCATACTTTGGGGAAGTCTAGGTGTTCATCTACTAACATATCGTACTTAAGGGGTTCCTAAGATGTATTAAGAGGGAGTTTCACATTTAAGAGGAGTCTAAGTATTATTCTAAGAAGTTGAGCATGACGTGTCTTTGTTATTGTATGTCTTTATAGATAAATATAATTTCTTCTAGATAAGTAGAAGAAAAAAGAGGAAAACAAAATGACAAACCACTCAATAATGAAAAAAAAAAAAAACTAATATTATCTATATTAATTCTTGCATTTTCTCTATTTTAGAAGAACATCTATCTAATTCATTATAAATTTGAGGTCAAATCGGCCTCCACTAAAAGACAGCAAAAATAGGAAAATCATCTCACCAAATATGAGATTAAGACTCATCTATTATTCAACGAACTAAGTCATCGATAACCATATTATGAGATCGTCGAATATAACTAAATTGAATCTCCCGTTTTGTCTCCTTAGCCAAAATATTTTCCACCACCCATTTTACTAGGGTTAAGACACGAACCCCCATTCAACAACTGTATCGCTATCTAGTTGTCTAATTCCACCACCATGCCTCAAAAGGGAAGAGATGATTTTTGTTTTTTATGAAATTTTTTTTATAATAAACTGTTTCAATTCTTATTGTTATTTTTGAATAAAATCATTAACCAAAAAAAATAACCATAGACATGTATTTTGGTGATTTACTAAATTACTAAATATCAACATCCACAAAGGTTTGTAGGCACGTGTAAATTATGCAGATTTTCTTTAAATGGATTTTGAATCTTGTTAAGTATACTTTTTTATATAAAGTTTAGAGATTATAATAGAATATTTGAAAATAAAACACTAGAAATTCAAAAGTTTAGAGAAAAGAGAAAAAGGAAACCAAATAAGTTCTAAACCATAATGAAAATATATTTAAATTCTACTTTTAATTCTCTTTCAAAATATTTTACTGAACTTTCATATTATTCCTTTCTATTCTAGAACGTTGAAATTCTCTATTTATTCCATTAGAATCTTTGTTACAAGTTTTTTATAAACAAAAAATCTATGTTATTAATCATTGAATATATGAGTAATATAATTTCAAATGTTTGTATTCATGAGTTAATGTTGACCTATATTTTAAAATCTCATAGGTGGGGTTTTTTTAAAGACAAACACTCACTACAAAAAAAAGGAGCTCCCCCAACGCCTAAATCTATCGTCGGGAGCTCGATCGTCGAGAGATAGGGTCTCTCCCGACAATGTAAGGGCCTGTCGGAAGTTCCTAAAGAACTCCCGACGATTAAATAATGGCATTAGAGATAGGACCTATCTCCCGACGCGCTAAAGAACCGTCAAAGATAGAACCTATCTCCCAATGTCGTTATTTAATCGTCGAAAGTTCCTTAGGAACTCTCGAGGATCTCCCGACGGTCATAGATCGTCATCAGGAGATCCAATTTGGTATATGTCAAATCAATCCCTTCCCCTTCCCCTTCTTCCCCATTAACCCAAACTGAAAAACCTAGCCGCTGCCCACTTGCCGTCACCGCGTCCCTTCCCCTTCCCCTTCTTCGTTTTGGAGTTGAATTTGAAGGTTTTTGTCTGTTTTTTTATGTTTATCAGAAGTTTTATGTTTGTCGTGGGAGGTGGGTAGAGTTTGATTATACTCGTTTTGTCGTTGAACTTGGAGTTTTTGTGTATGAATGTTTATGAAGTTCGAATGTGTTGTGGGGGGTGGATCGAGTTTGGATTAGATTGTTTTGAGGAGAAAGTTTGAGTTTTATGTGTGTTCGTTCTTGTTTATGAAGTTTGAATATATTGTGGGGGTGGGTAGAGTTCGGTTATAATCATTTACGAGTTGAACTTGTAGGTTTTCCTGTGTCTTTTTTACGTTTATGAGCGTCGGGAATGTCATGGGGGTGGTTAGAGTTTGATTATACTCGTTTTACTCGTTCTGCGGTTGAACCTAGAGTTTTTATGTGTTTATGGATGTTTATGAAGTTTGAACGTGTTGTGGGGGGTTTGTTCGTTCGGTTATAATCGTTCGGAGATGAGGTTGAGTGATTGTTCAAGATGCTGTGTTCCAAACGTTGTTTTCTTTTCTGTATTTATTGACGTTATTTTCATTTTATTTCTTCCATGTATTTCTGAAAATAAATTTCTTTTATTTAGTATTGACTTTGTTTTATTGTAGGATCTTGTAACTTTTCATTTATTTGATATAGTATGGACTTCGTTTTCTTTGTTTTATTTATTATGTAAATCTGTTTGAATTGGTTAATGATGTTTTACAGGTTATTCAGATCAAATTTTAAAAAATTACAAATTATAAATTAAAAAAATTTAAAAGCCAATATTCAACCAATGAAGGAACTCCCCCACGCATATTTTAGCATGTCGGGAGTTCCCGTAACTCCCGACGAATAAAACAAGTCATTAGGAGTTCTAGAACTTCTGATGCATAGGACAGTGCATCGGGAGTTTCTAGATCTCCCGACGCATAAAACAGGTCGTTGGGAGTTGTTCTAGAACTCCCGACACATAAAATAGGTCGTTGGAAGTTGCATAAAACAGGTCGTCGATTGTTCTAGAACTTTCAACGCATAGAATAGGGCATCGGGAGTTCCTAGAACTGCTGACGCTGTATATTATACGTCGGGAGTTCTAGAAACTCCCGACACCCTATTCCATGTGTCGGGAGTACTAGAACAACTCTCGACGACCTATTTTTTGCTTCGAGAGATCCTCTCCCGATGGATTTTTCCCGATTAAACTCCCGATGATCCATCTATCCTCAGGAGAGGATCTTCCGACGTAGTTTCCACCTTTTCCCAGCGATTTGGGGTGTCGGGAGAAGTGTGATTTCCTGTAATGACTCTTCAACAATCACAAAGATAAATTGGCTATATCAATCTCAACAAGACAACACAATGAAATAGGAAAATGATCCTACCAACATTGAGATTGACCTAACCGCCACCCAACGGGCCAGCCCATCTATAACTAAATTCTGAAAACGTCAAATGTGATGAAATTGAACCTCATATTGAGTCTTCGATGACATGATCTCCTCCGCTACTGATTTAACTAAAGTAAGCACCTCTTCCTCGTCAATCAACAAGCATATAATTGTTACGCAATCTGACTCCACCATTAAAGCTAGATACACCCTCACAATCACCACATCGAGTCCTTCAGCAATTGCACTAGTCTCAACATACAACACATCATAAGTTTCTTTCATAGCTTTTACACCAGCAACAATGAGCACTCCCTTATGGTCTTGAAGTACCCAACCGATACCACCCTTGCAATGGGTGGCATCACACTATAGAGCCAGCCAGCCATCTCAAGGGCTAGCCCACCTAACCTGATCATTGTCGCTCTGGTCCTCTTGTGCATGTAGATCGTGTCGATCATCCAGCAGTCCCACCCTCACCTTTATCCTTCCCTAGAATGACATGAAGGAACTCTGAATTGATTCCAACAAGATCCCATTTAAGGGATTGAATCCGATAGCGAAAGCGTTTAATCGTTTTTTACCACAATTCCTGTTACAAAATAAATATAGAACAAAGAAGAAAAACTAAACAAGCTTTCTACAGGATTGAAGGACTGAAGAATAATACCTCTGAAGAATCTCTTCAACGTCTCTTCTCTCGGTCTTAAAAATTGCAACATGGTCAAGAACAGCGTGATAAGACCATCGATCTTCTCTATTACTTTCTTTGGACAAGAAGAATGGTGAGATCCTTTTTGGAAATCAAATGAAGAGAAAATAGTTTTTGGCGAAGAAATCTTCTCTGTAGAATATGAGAACAAAGGAGTGGGAGAGATCAGTTAATGAGAAAAATTCTACAGAGAAAAAAAATTTGAATTTCTCAAACTCTCTTGCAAATTGCAGACTCTATATATTTAATATGTGGAAGGAGTTGTAATTCCTCTTACCCACTACTCCACTCCCCTACAATGAGTTAATTAATTGATTTTAGTTAAGCTCATTTAATTAAAATGAATTAATTATTAATTAATTTAAATAAATTAAATCTAATTTAACTAAATATCATATATTTAAATTAATGTACATATAAATCATATTCTAATGTACATAATCTCTCTTAAACTATAGTTTTAATGTGAATCTCAATTCACATTAATTTTAAACTATAGTTTAAATATAAATCTAATTCATATTAAATTAATATTTTAATCTTATTCAATATTTACTATTCTCATATTATATAACTTAATTTGAATCTTATTCAACATTAACTAAATATTATAATGTATCAATATAGATTATATTAATTGTATCATATACAATTTAATTCCCTTAAAATAATTTGAACATTTCAAATTTTTTTCCACTTTAAATCCTTGTTCGTAATTACAGCTAGATTAAATTACCGTTATACCCCTACAATTACCTCTTGTACCTTAAGTACCACTGATCCTCTAATAGACAATTTTGTTCATGGTCCAACCATAAACAAAGTCCCTTTGGGGCAAGTGAGAAGATGAGACCTCATTGTTCAAATCTCAGAGTCAGCATTTAAGAAAAAAATCTGTCTACTTTTCCTAAAGTTAGGAAGGAATGAATTCTATCTTGTGAAGTTATGTTCTCAATTTCTCACTCGGTATCGTCACTGAAATAGTAGGCATATTGAGTCAGCAGCTAATGCCACTCTCACCCATACAAATCAAAGAACGACCCTCATGAGCAGGAATTCATAACTCACTTAGGATTGAGATCGAGTTACATGGTTGTCGTTTGAAAGATAAAACTCTTCAATTAACAATGTTACAAAGAGAGATTATATTTCATGGTTTGGTCTTATACAGACTTATTATATAGGATACCCTTACTTGCATGTCATCACATGAACAATTTGGATTTAATCGTTTGTAACACTTACAACAATTGTAACATTACAAAATGGGCTCCATAGTGTTACCTGGATGAGGCACCCAAACTTATCCATATACTGTAGACCTTTCAGGTTATTCCGTGAAAACAATTCACTTGTATGTCAACAACATACTATTCAAATTACATTAAATAATCTCGGATCTTTTTATTGGATTTGAGTTATGCGAAAGATAAATAATATTTGAATCTTATCCAGAAAAATAATATTTGAATCTTATTCAAATATCTCTCACATATTATATAGTTTTAATTATAAATCATATAAATAATTAACTATATACTATAATGTATCAACATACATTATACTTTATATTAATCATATTAATATAACTAACACCTTTAATTCCTTCAAATAATTTGAACAATTCAAATCTTTCCAAAAAATAATTATCCCTTATTTAATCCTTCATGAGCTAGAAAGGGAATCTTATGGACCTACAAATTAAAAGTTCCAATAATACAAGATTAATTTATTAAATTATTTAATTAAATTAATCAACATTCAATAACTATCGATCACTCCACTAAAGACCGATAGTTGCACTCTTTGCACTATAGATATATTTTTGTGTCCATGGATATAACCAATCAACAGTGAGTTGACCCTTCACGAATCTTTCGTTACTATATCTGGGTCAAATTACCGTTTTATCCTTTAGTTACATCTAACTACTTAAGTACCACTTATCCCTCTAATGAACAATTAGTTATAGTTTAACTATAAACTAGACCCCTCTCTGGCCAATGAGAGGGTGAGACGCCTCATTATTCAAGACCCAGAATCATCCCTTTAGAGACAATTCATCTATATACCTTCAAAACGGGAAGGAGTAAATTTCATTTTGTGTAGTTGTGTTCCCAACTCCCCACTCAGATAAATTCCCAAACTAGTAGGCTTATTGAGTCAACGAAACTTGGCCACTCTCACCTTATAGATCAAAAGATTGCCCTCATAGGCAGAAGTTCACAACTCACTCAAGATTAAAGTTAAGTTACCTATGGCCATCCTAGTGAAATGTAAGTCTCTTCAAGTAACGGTGTTATAAAGAGAGACTAATCATTTCGCGGTACGATTTTATACATACTCTTTATATAGGATACTCCCATTCACATGTCTCCACATGAATGGTTAAGATTAGATCATTTATAACACTTTGCAACTATTGTAACAATTACAAAGTGAGCCGTATTCATAGTGTCATCAAGATAAGGTACTCAACCTTATCCATGAACTAGAGTCCGTTCAAGTTATTACTTAAAGATGATCCAGTTGTATGTCAACTACATACATGTTTAAGTTACATTAAATAACCTTGGATCTTAAGTTATTGGAATGGGCTAATGCAGACTAAATATCGAATAAATAACACTTTATTTTATTAAATAAATAATTTACAAATTACGAAATCCACAAGATTTAGGGCATCAACCCTAACAAAATGTATATCAAATATACTTCACCTCCCACTAAGTATTTTCCAAATTAAGGTTCATTACTTAGTTAAACTTAGGCTAAGTCGTTTATCTAAGTGATGTTTAAGTTTGCCCAATATGACACTTATATAGGATAGTTTAACATAATGTTTTAATTCACCAAACACTTTAATGAATTAATGCATTATTGCATGCTTATAAAATCTTGACTATTTCACCTTCCGGGTCGATTCCCTTGAGGTGTTCCATTTCTGTCAACTTAAATACCTCAATCCTTAGACAAATAGACAAAGGTCCCTTATAGTCCATATTTTACAAATTTAATCTTTTATTAAATTATTTTAATCTTATTAAAACAAATAAAATATTAACCTATTTCTAATCTTATTAGAAAAATTTTATCATAAAGTTTTAATTTCCAATTTTTAAACTCTTTAAAAAAAATAAATTAAAATCCTATGTTTGCATGCAACTTTTTATTGTAGATTTTAATTTATATAATATTAAACATATAACAATTTTATTTTAATGAGTTAATAAAACCTATAACATACATCTAATAACATTACTAATATAACAATTATATTATTTTAAATTATGTAATATCATGCTTCATGAACCGTTTATTTTCACTCAACTTAATATAACATTTATATAAATATTAATGAAAATGAAAACTATATAATATACATACTTTAATTATACATTAAACTATATAATATAAAAATTATATTATAACATGCATATTATATAACATACATCTTACACATAAATATCAAATATAAAATATGCATGGTCATGCAATTTCATTAAATAGTACAACTTTTATATTAAACTAATGAAATATCAAATCATGCTATCATATATATTATATAACACTTAGGGGAGGGCAAGGGCGAGACAAGGGTCATCTTAAAACTATAATAACTACCTCTTGCTACAGTAAATACCATTTCAAAACTCTCAATTAGCTATAGTCAACACTATTACAAATCTCTCATTTACTACAGTAACCATTTACTACAGTTTTTACTATTTTACATTCATCATTATTTTATTCTTTGCTACAGTGTTTACTATTTCTTTCTCAAACTAAAATAGTTTACACATCAAACACATACTATTATAACTCAAACTAAAATTATCAACACCCCAAACACAAACTATTATAACACACTATAATAGAATACAACTATAATAACTAACTCCTTATCCCAAACGCCCCCTTATATACTAATATGATACATGAACATGTTTGATCCTAAAGTGGAATTTTAAACTATATAGCATACAATATGCATCATTTAAACATTATAATTAAATATACATCTCATGCATATTAAAACTATATAATAAAATATTAATAGATCAAATATTGGCACCCTACAAAATATTTAAATAAATATAACTAATTTATATTAATTCAATTATAAAAAAAATAAACTTAAAAATACAAAAAAAAAAAAAAAAACTTCCCACGATTTGTTGTTCGCACGCGTGCACTAACGACACCACTTCTTGGAGCGTAACGACACTCTTCCCAGAGCATAGCTACACTAGCTTTTCTTGCCGAAGCGTAATGTTACGCTACAGCACAGCGTCGCAATGTTGTTGCCTAGCATTGCTACGCTGGGCCTTCTATGCCACAACGTAAAGCACAACTCAACATCACTGTGCGTTATGCTCCAGCACAGAATGTTGTTCTCTACATCAAACTTCATCTGAATTGTTTCATTTTTTTATCTCCTTCTTCTGCAACTCTTACCAAACTCAAAGACTTGAACTTACAAACTCAATAACACAATTTTAAATGCTCAAAACACCAGGCCCTTACATTGATCTCATCAATAGAAAAAAGAAAATGTAATCAAAGTGCCAATACTGGAAATAATTACTAAGCAAACCATTCCCATACATCCAATATATAAATGAACCCACCATACTATTCGGTAGAAATTCAAAGCAATGGTTGAAGTCTGATACCAATTGAATGAATTGAATCCCATAGCTAAAGTTTTTCATCACCTTTACCCAAATTCTTGTTACAGAATAATTATAGAATAGAGAAGAAAAGCTAAACAAGCTTTCTACAAGATTGAAGTGAATAAGAATAATACCTTTGAAGAATCTCTTCAGCTTCTCTTCTCCTGGTCTTAAAAATTACAGCACGATCAAGAACAACATGACATGACCACTAGTCTTCTCTGCTTTTCTCTTTAGATAATGAGGATGGTGGGATCCTTTTTTAAAGTCGACGGAAGGGGAAATAGATTTTGTCAGATAAATCTTATCTGTAGAATGTGAGAACAAGGGAGTGAGAGAGATTAGTTAGTGAAAAAAATTCTACAGGAGAAAACAAAATTGAATTTCCCAACCTCTCTTGCAAAATGCAACTCTTGATATTTAATATGTGAGAGGAGTTGTAACTCCCCTCACCCTACTATTCCACTCTCTTTGAATGTAAGGGAGTTAATTAATTTATTTTAATTAAACTCATTTAATTAATTTGAATGAATTATTAATTAATTAAATTAATTATATTCAATTTAATTAATCTAACAAAATATCATATATTTAAATTAATGTACATATAGATCATATTTTAAAATACATAATCTCTCTTAATATATAGTTTTAATATGAATCCCAATTCACATTAGTTTTAAAATATAATTTAAATATAAATCTAATTCATGTTAAATTAATATTTTAATCCTATTCAAATACTAACATTCTCATATTATGTAACTTAATTTGAATCTTATTCAACATTAACTATATATTATAATGTATCAATATACATTATATCAATTATATCATATACAATTTAATTCCCTTAAAATAATTTGAACATCTTAAAATTTCTTCCACTTTAAAATCCTTATTGAATCTGTTTATGAGTTAATAGAAGGACCTAATAGACCTACAATTATAAGTTACAATGATACATGATTAATTAGTTAAACTCTTTAATTAAATTAATCACCCTTCATTAACTATGGGACACTCCACTAAAGACCCATAACTATGTTCCTATGGACTACGATATATATATGTGTCCATTGAATTAACCATATTTTGTAAATCAACCCTTTACAAATTGTTCGTAACTACAGCTCAAATTTTCGTTTTACCCCTATAATTACCTCTTGTACCTTAAGTACCACTGATTCTCTAATGAACAATTCTGTTTGTGGTCTAACCATAAATAAATTCAACTTTCGGGCCAGTGAGAGGGTGAAGCCTCATTCTTAAAGTCCGAAGTTAGCACTTAAGTGAACAATATGTCTAAAAGAATAGATGGTACTCTGTGCGGAAAGGATCAGTATCCCAATTTTATGTTACAGAACACATGAAAGAATAGAGAAAAGAAACATAAATACTTGATTTAATTAAGCATGCAATTTCACAGAATTTGGAGAGGAAAAAGGGATCAGAAGTGTTGGATTTAGCATGCAATTAATGGAAGCAAACATAATCATTAAGAACTTTAATTCATCAATTTTAACAATTAAGAAAGAAGGTTCATAACAGAAAATAGGGTTTTAAGAAGTTACTTTTAAAGACCTTCTTCAATCCACGAAACCAGCTAGATTCTTCATTCCAAAAGGATGTAGACCACCACTAGATTTTTCCTACTATTCTCTAAAACCTTAGATTGAATTGTGGGATTCAAGATGAGCTGAATTTAAGGAAGACTTTGAAACAAAATGACTGGTTTTTAATTCAAAAATTGAAGAACCCTTCTTCAATTCCAACTCTAAAAACATTCATTTTGCATGACCCAATTTCAACTGAAGTGAAAATAGTTTTATTCAGATCAAGCATGCAATCCTATTGCACTTGACACCTCCTGCTAGGAGAATTTGGGTGGAATTGTGACTTAAAATGGGGAAAACCCACTTCATGTAATTTTTCATTTAAAATTGAAGTTCAAATTAAAATATAATTTTTATTTTGATTTTGAAACTCATTTTTAGAATTATTTAGAAAATTTAATTTGTAAAATATTAATTCTATATTTAATATTAAATAAAAAAAACATTAATTTTATACAAAATTAATTCAACAATTAATTTATAATAGAATTAATTCTTTAACTAAACAATTTAATTAATTATAATGATTTAATATCCAATATTAAATTATTGAAACATCAATTCCATAAACATGAATCCCTATCATGTAATTTTAATATTTAAATCATATTTAAATATTATCCAATTCTCCAATTTCGTTTAATTCGATAATTAAACGTTTAATTATATCACATTTAATTAATAACTCCCTCAATTTGAATTTGAATGTTTCAAAATCTCTCATCACGTTATTCTCATGTTTAATCTGTTTGTGAGTTAGTAGGGGCACTTAATGGACCTACAAATCATAGGCTCCAACGATCCGAGATTAACTGGCTAAACTCTTTAACCTAATTAACCAACATTCATTAACTACCAGGTCACTCCACTAAAGCCTAGTAGCTGCACTCCCCCCACTATAAATATAATTGTGTCCACTCGATCTAACCATAATAAGTAAGTCAACCCTTCACAGGTTGTTCATAATAACGGCTGGGTCAAAAGCTATGTTATCCCCGAGATTACATCTTGTTCCTTAAGTCCCACTGATCCTCTAATGAAAAATTGGTTTGTGATCCAATCACTAAATCGAGTCCCCAGTGTTGGGGTTGGTGCCCTAAATCTCGTAGGGTCTTGTAGTTTATAATTGTATTGTACAAATATTTTATTTATTTAATAAAATCTGAGATGTTTTATTTGACATTTAGTAGCAATAAACCCACAAACAATAAACTAACATTCAAGGTTATCTTTTGTAGCTTAAACATGTATGTAGAGACATACAGGTGGATCATGTTTAAGTGATAACCTAAATGGTCTGTAGTAGATGGATAAGACTGGATAATTTTTCCTTGTGACACTACGAGTACGGCCCGCTTTGTAGATGCTACAATTATTGTAAAGTGCTACAAATGATTTGATCTTGATCATTCATGCGGAGGCATATGAACGGGATATTCCATACAAAGGAGTTTGTATAAGACCTGACCACGAAATGACTAGTCTCATTATATAACGTCGTTCATAACGGAGATTTACATTTCACTAGGATGACCATAGGACCTAAATCTTGAGTGAGTTGTGAACTCCTAACATGAAGCCAGACCTTTGATTTCTATGGGTGAGAGTGACTAGATCACCGACTCAACAAGCCTACCATTTCGGGATTCATTTAATTGGGGAGCTGGGAACACAGCTACACAAAAGAAATTCACTTCTTCCCCGAGGTAAAGGTAAGTAGATAAATTGCTCTCTTAATGGCTGATTTCAAGGCTTGAACAATGTGCCGCCACATCCTCTCCTGGTCTAAGAGAGGTTTAGTCATAGTTGGACTATGATTTATTGTTCATTAAAGGGATTAGTGGTACGTAAGCAGTTAGATGTAACTACAGGGGAAAAACGGTAATTTTGGCCTAGTTGTACTTACGAGCAATTTGTGAAAGGTTGTCGCACTATTGATTGGTTATATCCAATGGACACAGAAATATATCTGTAGTGCAAAGAGTGCAGCTATCGATCTTTTGTGGAATGCCTGACAGTTAATGGATATTGATTAAATTAATTAAAGAGTTCAATTAATTATTCAAGTAACGTTGAAGCTTCAAGCTACAAGTCCATGAGGTCCCATCTGTAGCTCAATAGGGATTTATGAGAATCAATTTTAGATTAATTTGAATAGTTCAAAATAGTTGAAGAAATTAATTATA
Organism: Benincasa hispida; assembly: GCF_009727055.1. NCBI lineage: Eukaryota > Viridiplantae > Streptophyta > Magnoliopsida > Cucurbitales > Cucurbitaceae > Benincasa > Benincasa hispida. The sequence goes on along the minus strand of NC_052359.1, from coordinate 4,358,975 downwards.
TGTGATATAATTAATTTAATTTAATTGTATATATGATATAATTACTATAATGTATTTGATACATTATAATATAAAGTTTATTTGAGAGGAAATAAATATTTGAATATGATTCAAATTTTAATTATGTGAATTAGATTCATATAATTTAATTTAATATAAACGGGATTTATAGGTTACATTGTATTAGATACAATATTAAACTATAGGTTATACGTTATATTTGATATAACATATAGTTTAATATATATTATATGATAAAGTGGTTATGATATAAATATATATTAATGTTTCTATTAAAATTATTTTTATTTATTAATTTTATTTTTGAAAATTATTTTTGGAAGGGAGTTGTAACTCCTTCCTCTTTTTTCTCTCTATACATGCAAGATTGAAGGGTGTGTAGTTCAGTTTGTTATCACCTTCTTCTATCTGGAGTTCCTGCAAAAAAAAAAGATACAGAGAAGTTTTCTCAAGAAAAAAATCCTAACCCTTCCAATCTCTTTACTCCTCTCATTACTCCTCTCAATTTCACTCTTCTTCCAAAAAACCAGATCCCATAAAATTTCGGGATTCTCATCCTAAAGAATACAGAAGACACCTTTTAGTGGTGGCTATTTGAGTTAAATTAAGGCTTCGAGTTCGTGGCCATTTGGCAGAGAGGATAAACGTCAAGAAAATGTTCTTCAAGGGTAAGTTTTCATCTCCCAATTATTATTTCTTTTTCCTAATTGTTTTTTCTAACATACTGATTTTGTGATTAAATGCATATCGTTTATGTTTCTTTTATAAAATTGTGATTCTATAAAATTTGGAATTTGGATCCGATCTCGTTTCCGCTCAAGGACCTTCAACGGTTTCTTTCAGTTGGTATCAGAGCGAGGTTTTTTGCCCAATTTTTTATCCAAAATTTTAGAGTTAATTTTACAATTTAATGATGGAACTTAAGCATTCTATATTTTCATGTGATGAATGTTTAAGAATGTGTTCGGTTTAAAATTATTGGATGTTTTCGGGATTGGTCGCTTTGTTTTATCGCTTTATTTTTACAATTTAATTTGTAAAGGCCCATGTTTTGGGCATATAATTGTGATTGAGTCTGTATTTTTGTGTTCTTGGTTCGTTCATGGATGTTTCGATCGTGTTCTGGAGAATTCGAGACCAATTTCAATGGAGAAATGAAGGAGATCGCGGTTGTACAGTGGAGATTGTACTTGTGCCCTAGCCGTTGCAACGCCGCGAAGAAAAACAATGTTTTGTTCTTTTCGCAATGTTACAACACTCTGAGACGGAAAAAAAAAAACAAACGGGTTCTTGTTCGGTTCGGTTCGTAGCTCATTTGATTCACTTGCGGTTCGGTCAGTTCAAGCAATTCAGGTTCGGTTTGGAGGCTGGATGGTCTGGTTCGAGCAGTTCAAGGTCTGGTTTGCTTGTTTTGAACCGGTTGACTATTCATTTAAGTAATAATTAGTTACTTTGATTAATTAATTTAATATAATTGTTATATTAATTTAATTAATTGTTTAAGTGTCCATTCCTGATCCAATAATTATTTTATTAATTATGCATTTGATGTATGATTTTTATTTAAATATATATGCCATATTGTATATCATATAGTATTAAATCCCACCATAGGTTATATATTTATTTTCATGTATCATTTATATTATAAGTGATATAATATATATATATATATAATTGCATGTTTTGATTAATATAGCATGCTTATGCATCATATAGTATAAATGTTATAATATATGCATGCATGCATTAACAACATATACATGCATCAATTATATTATAAGAGTTATAATATAGTGTATGGATGTATGTTTGGATGTATGTTATTATTTATTTCATTACTTTATTATATAAATGTTATGTATGTTTGTAATGAAATGGAATTGCATGAAACATGTCACCACTTTAGGGTATTTATAATTGTTATAATATTACCTAAGTATGCTTTCACATGCAATGATTTTAATTAATTTCATTTTTTTATAAAAGTTATAATTAAATAAATTAGAAATTAAAATCAATAATTTAGAATTGCATGCAAACCTTAGGTTAAAATCATCTTTTAAAATAGTTTTAAAATATGATTCATATAGACCTAAGATCACTTTTCTAATGAGATTAGAAATTTAAGTTTTATTTTTTAATCAGTTTAATAGGATTAAATTGATTCTTAATTAAAAGATAAAATTTGTAATAAATGTATCTATAAGGGACCTTTTGTCTAAGGTTTGTTCTGTCTAGGCTGGGGTATTTAAATTGACAGAAACATAACATCCCTACCTTGAAAGGTAAATTAGATAGATTTGTTACAAGCATGCAATGTTTGATTAAAGTTTATTAAAATGTTTAATAAACATTAATCAAAGTTGTTTAACTATCCAAAGTATGTGTTACTTTTGGGCAAATTAAAATAACACTTATAAAAATTAGTAGCCGAATTTTCCTAAGTTAATTAACCCTAGGTAAAACACTCAGTGGGAGGAAAATGGGGTGTATGATATTTCATTTTTCCTCTATACACTTCTCCCTAAATGTTCACACCATGAGATCTATACTCGGCGTTGAGTTACCTTTGATGTCCCCCTATGGATGGTGTTTGTATAGATCAATACCAAGGTGAATGGAGAGAGCGTTTATAGTAAGTGGGAGTGGGACAAATGTCAATTGATCCCTCGGTCTCTCTCATTATTTTGAAGTAAAGTTTCATGCTCGACCTCGAGTCACCTTGAGTGTCACCCTACGGATGGCATTTTGCATGATGCTTTATTCAAACTCGAGAAATGGATAAGGATTGCTTTAGTTTTTGCCCCAATTGGTTTTTCCCTACTGTTGGCTCATTAAAGTGAAACTCTAGAATTTAAAATGAGGGGTTACACTTACAAGAAATATTAAGTGAGTTTAATAATTTTTTGATCGAACAATGATGACTGATAGTTACAGTAACTAGGAGTTGTTCTGTCTATTAGTTGAGATAGTCTCATTTTATGAAAGGGCATCTGATCACCCTACGGTGGTTTTTGTCTTGTCTCACTAAAGCATCATTGAAAAATAAATGTCACTTAGGGTGCATCAGATTATTTTACTAAATTTGATTGTTTTTTTTTCCAATGGGTTAATGCATGGTATACTAATATAAATAATTTGTATGATTTAAGAAATTTATTAATTATGACTTCCGCGATTTTAAATCTGCTCGGCACCGACAAACTAACGGACAATAATTATATAACTTGAAAAAAATACAATCAACACTATACCGATCATCTATGACCTCTGTTTTTTCCTTATGGAGGATTGTCCTCCTATTCCTGCTCCAAATACCACTTGAAATGTTTGAGAGGCATACAAGTGTTGGACCAGGAAAATGAGAAGGCCCTAGCATATATCTTACCAAGCCTTTCAGAAGTCTTGGTAAAAAAGCATGAGCCCATGAGATCATAGAGTACTTGGGGGGATGTTAGGACAACCATCCGCACAACTCAAGCACCACACTCTTAAACAGTTCTTCAATGCCCATATGCAAGAAGGGGGCATCTGTTAGAGAAACGTGGCAAAGATGAATAGGTCTGTCATTGATGAAGCTAGTCAGGTTAGCTTTATCTTGGAATCTTTACATGAAAGTTTCCTACAGTTCCGTGGCAATGTTGTTATGAAGAGAATTGACTATAACCTGACCACCTTGCTCAATGAGCTTCAGACTTTTTAATCCTTGATGAAAAACAAGGAACAAAAGGGAGAAGAAAATGTTGTTTCATCCTCAAAGGGTTCTACAGAGGATCGTTCTCTAGAACTAAGTTTATGTTTTCTTCTTCTGGCACCAAAAAGTGAAAGAAGAATAAAGGTGAAAAGGGGAAAGCTAACCCACCAGCTGCTGCCCAGAAGGGCAAGAAGACCAAGGCTACAAAGGGAATCTGTTTCCATTACAACCACGAGGGACATTAGAAGAGGAATTGTCACAAATAATTAGCATAAAAGAAGAAGGCCAAGCAAGGTAAATATAATTTACTTGTATTGAGGACCTATTTAGTGGAGAATGATGATTCTGCATAGATGATTCAAGCGCCACTAACCATGTTTGTTCTTCATGTTAGAGAATTAGTACCTCGCGACAACTGGAAGCTAGGGAGATGACGATACGTGTTGGAACTGAGCACGTCGTCTCAACTGTGACAGCAGAAAGACTCCAGCTGACTTTACAGAATAAATATGTTTTACTTGAAAATGTATATGTTGTTCCTGGTTTGAAAATGAACTTAATTTTTGTAAAGTGTTTGTTAGAACAAAATTATTGTATTTAGTTCTCTATAAATAAAGTGTTTATTCCAAAGAATGGTATTGATATTTGTTCTGCTAAGCTGGAAAATAATCTTTACGTGCTAAGACTGTTAGTGACTAAAGCCCTCCTTAACACTAAAATTTTTAAAACTGTAGTAACTCAAAATAAAAGACTTAAAAGAAAATGCCCAACTTTGGCGCCTAAGATTAGAGCACATCAATCTCAATAGAATTGAGAGATTAGTAAAGAATGGACTTCTAAGCGAATTAGAAAAAAGCTCTTTATCTGTGTGTGAGTCATGCCTTGAAGGCAAAATGACTAAAAGATATTTTACTGGAAAAGGTCATAGGGGCAAATAACCCTTAGAGCTTGTACATTCAGACCTCTGTGGTCTGATGAATGTAAAAGCAAGAGGAGGGTTTGAATATTTCATCAACTTTACTGATGATTATTCAAGGTATAGGTATGTTTATTTAATACAACATAAGTTTGAATCCTTTGAAAAGTTCAAAGAGTTTAAGGCTGAAGTTGAAATGCATTTAATAGAATAATTAAGACATTTCGATCTGGTCGAGGTGAAGAGTTTTTGGATCTTACATTCCAGAACAATTTGATAGAGAATGGAATTGTATCCCAACTCTCAGCACCTGGTACACCTCAGCAAAATGGTGTATCAGAAAGGAGAAATCGAACCATATTGGACATGGTTCGGTCTATGATGAGTTACGCTTCCTTACCTGATTCATTTTGGGATTTTGCAGTACAGACTACGATGTATATTTTGAACTGTGTTCCATCCATAAATGTTACGAAAATATATTTGGAGTTATGGAATAGTTGTAAAGCTAGCTTACTTCATTTCAAAATATGGGGTTTCTCAGCATATGTGCTTGAGGAAAATCCTAAGAAACTGGAACCTCGTTCAAAGTTGTGCCTATTTGTAGGCTATCCCAAAGGAATGAGAGGTGGTTACTTTTTCGACCCTAAGGAAAATAAAGTATCTGTGTCGACAAACGCTACTTTTCTAGAAGAAAACCACATAAGGGAGCACGAGTCCCGCAATAAAATTGTATTGAATGAAATTTCCAAAGAAACTACTGAAACTTCAACAATAGTTGTTGAAGAACCTAACACTTTAACAACAGTTGTTGAAGTTGGATCATCTAGTAGGTCAAATCCATCTCAAGTATTGAGGAAACCTCAACATTGTGGGAGGGTTGCAAACCCGTGATTCCATTATATGGGTTTAACAGAAATCCTAGCTATGGTAGCTGATGAAGTTGTTGAGGATCCATTGTCTTGCAATAAGGCAATGGAGGATGTTGACAAAGATGAGTGGATCAAAGTTATGGATCTTGAAATAAAGTCTATGTACTTCAATTCAGTTTGGAATCTTGTAGATCAACCTGATGGGGTAAAACCTATAGGTTGCAAATGGATCAACAAGAGAAAACGGGGTGCTGATGGGAAGGTACAAACCTTCAAAGATAGACTTGTGGCAAAGGGTTATACTGTTGGGTTTTATGCCCTAAAACTCGTAGATGGTGAATGTAAATAAATGATCATCATTAATAAATAGGTTTCTATTTCAATAGGATGACCTAAGCAACTTAGTCTTACTCCTGAATATATTATGAATTCCTATTCACGAGGGATTGTCCTTTGATTTGTATGGGTGAGAGTGGCCAGTTCATCAACTTAATATGCTTACCATTTTGGGGATAAGATCGAGTGGGTAGCTGGGAACATAATCATAATAGCTGAATTTCACTCATTTCCGACTTTAGAGTAAGTAGATGAGTGTTCCCTTAAGTGGTGTCTCTAGAACTTGAACAAAGGACTCTACCCTCTCATTAGCCTGAGAGGAGTTTTTATTTAATGGTCGGACCATAAACAAGTTGTTCATTAGAGGAGCATTGGTACTTAAGAATGTAAAGGTAACCCAGGGATAAAACGGTAATTTGACCCAGTTAGTGTTACGAACACTCGTGAAGGACCAACTTGCTGTTATTGATCTATATCCGTGGACACAGAAACATATTTGTAGTGAAAAGAATGCAGTTGTGGGTCTTTAGTGAAGTGTACTAACAATTAACGAATATTAATTAATTTGGTTAATGAGTTTAGCCCATTAATCTCTTATTGTTGGAGTTCCTGATCTGTAGGTCCATTAGGTCCCTTTCCTAGCTTATAAAGGATATTGAGGTAATTTGTCATTAAATTGAATTTGAAATGTTCAAATTCAGAATTGGAATTTTTTAATGTATGTTGATACATTTTAATATAAAGTTTAATTTTAGACTTTATTATCAATTTTGGATATGATTCAAAAATAATAAATGAGAGAATAAAATATATGAAAAGAGTTCAAATATTAATTTAATATGAATAAGATTCATATTGAAAACTATAGGTTAAAAACAATGTGCATTGGATACGCATTAAAACTATAGGTTAAGTGAGAGAAGTGTTTTTTTAATATGATTCAAATAAAAAATTAAATTAAATATGTGATATTTAATTGGATGATTAATTAATTGAAGAATTAATTAATTTATTTATTTTATTTTATTTTATTTAACTAATTAAATCAAAACTATAGGTTAAAAAATTAATGCACATTAGATATACATTAAAACTATAGGTTATATGAGAGAGAACCATTTAAATCATATTTAAATGGTTATTGGTTTTTATTTATTTAGTTAAATTAAATAAATAGTTTTATTTAATTTTAATTAAATAAAAATATATCTCCCTGTTGGGGTTGATGTCCTAAATCTTGTAGGGTCCTATAGTTTATAAATATTATATGAACAAACTCATTATGTGATTAATAAAATATATGATATTTTATTCACTTTGTCTATAAAATATGTGATATTTTAGTTGCATTAACCACAAACCGATAAACTAACATCCAAGGTTATCTTTGTAACTTAAACATGTATGTGGAGACATACGGGTGAATCATGTTTAAGTGATAACCTAAATGGTCTGTAGTATATGGATAAGGCTGGGTACCTTCTCCTGTGACACTACGAGTATGACCCGCTTTGTAAGTGTTACAATTGTTGTAAGTGCTACAAATGATCTGATCCTGATCATCCATGTATTAGACATACAAGCGGGGATATTCTATGAAAAGGAGTTTGTATAAGACCGGACCACGAAATGTTTAGTGTCATTATGTAACACCATTCATAATAGACTTACATTTCACTAGGATGACTGATAACTTGTAAAAATACAAGTTATCTTTGCTCTTAAGTTAGAACAATTAGTTTTTTTTATGATAAACTCTCCTCAATTTTAATAGAGATGCATGGATTTACTTAACCAATAGCAATTTCATGTAAAAGAAGTTTATCACTAAAAATTGCGGCGCTAATGCACTACTTTGCAGGATTTCAACGCAAGAACTGACAATAACGCATTAGACAAGTGCCGCACGAAACGCACTAACACATGAGCCATGCGTCAGAGGGAATTCAACGCATAGAAGATTCATTGCTCCGGGCTGATTGTGTCACATCACCACTTGCAAGCATGGGCACCTGCAATAGGCGGCGTCTGAAAAGTTTCCACCAGCAGGCGGCGTCTGGAAAGCTTCCAGAGGTCAGACGGCCAACCAGGACATGGAGTTTAATGCTGACCAGGGCATGGACTTAAATGCAGCCCATCCTCCAAGTGGACAAGACCAACGCCTATAAATACTTGAAGACCCTCCAGAATTATGAGTTCGGATAATGAGAAGCTCCATACTCTCTGTAATTTTGTAGACTTAGTTATAGTTTGTACAAGTTGTGCCGAGGTGTAAGACGATCAAAGGAGCTGAGAACCACCACCACCAGCAGCCAAAGAGTGGAGAAAGTTATTCTTGAGAAAGATACTTTGTCCTCGGCTCTTTAAAGTGATTGTACACAACAAGATTGAGCCAACGAACTACAAGAGATTGTATTCTTTGGCTTGACTCAGTTTCTCTCTTAATATCATTTCCATTTCATTTTGACTGAATAAAGCTCTTTGTAAAGACTCATTGATCCTTTATATAATTCATATATTTGATCATCACTTTTGCTATTGTTTATCTTCTGTCTATGTTGAAAGCATTAGTACTTCATGCATAATTCTGTTCCAACGCCTAAACCAACTTGACAACTTGGTGAGAGCTTCTTTACTTAGTTTTTCGAAAGAATAGCTAAGCCGCATTAAGTAGAATGCCTAGTACAGCTAGAGATAGATTTACTAGTGTTTCTTGCATTCTAAGTTAGACGTATGCACCCTAGAGATAGGCGTGTATGTAATTCGCATTGAGAAGTGTTGAATGATGTCTAACACATGAACAGAAAGATAAGCAACCCATCCCATTTCATCCACATTACATCAGTTGTGTGCAATTATCTTTAACCGACGCATTCACCTACTTAAATTCCATTTTCACATGATCTTTCACTCTCCATTCAACTCTTTTGTATTGTCTTGCACAGGCATGGCATAGGTAACATGATCTGAATCTTGAGTGAGTTGTGAGCTCCTGCTTATGAGGGCAGTCATTTGATTTGTATGGGTGAGAGTGGTCAGATCGCCGACTCAACAAGCCTATCATTTCAGGGATTCATCTGATTAAGGAGCTGGAAACACAGCTACACAAGATGGAATTCACTCCTTTCCCAAAGCAAGGATAAGTAGATAAATTGCTCCCTTGAGAGCTGATTCCGGGTCTTAAACAATGTGACATCACACCCTCTTCTAGTCCAAGAGGGGTTTAGTCATAGTAGGACTATGATCTATTGTTCATTAGATGGATCAATGATACTTAAGGAGTTAAATATAACTACAGGGGAAAAATGGTAATTTGGCCCAGTTGTACTTACGAGCAAGTTGTGAAGGGTCGTCGTACTGTTGATTGGTTATATCCAATGGACACAAAAATATATTTATAGGGCGAAGAATGCAACCGTCGGTCTTTAGTGGAGTCCCGACAGTTAACGGATGGTGAATAATGTAATTAAAGAGTTTAATTAATTATTCACATACCGTTTGAGCTTCAAGCTACAGTTCCATAAGGTCCCCTTGGTAGCTCAATAGGATTTAGTTGTGAATTGGTTTTTGGATTAATTTGAATTGTTCAAATTAATAGAGGGATTTAATTATATATGATATAATTAAATTGTTTCAATTATATATGATATAATTATCATAATGTATTTGATACATTATAGCTTAATGGGGGAAAATAAATATTTGAATGAGATTCAAATATATTTTCTATGAATAAGATTCATAGTTGTTAAATTAATGAGATTTATATTAAATGCTATATAATAGAGAAAAGAAATTATAGTTTATATTGTATGTGATACAATATTAAACTATAGGTTATATGTTATATTTGATATAACATATAATTTACTATAAATATAATATGATAAGTTAGTTATCATATTTATTTATATTATTATTATTATTATTTGAATAATAAAAAAGGGAGTTACAATTCCCTTCCCCATTTTCTCTCTCTACCTACTTTATGGGTAGTTATGTTTTTTATGGCAAGAGGAATAAAAAGAAAAATAGTTTTTCTTTCTCTTCTACTGTATGATTGTTGTTGAACGATTAAGAGATTTACAGAAAAGTTCTGTGAGTTTGTCTTGTGAGAAAGCTCTCAATCTTCTTCCTCCACACATTAACCTTTCCCTCTAATCCAAAATAGTCAGAGCCCACCACTCTTGGGTTCTGACCCTGAGAATACTGAAGATTCTATTGTGGTAGTATCCAGTTTTGGTTCGAGTTATTTCTTGAAGAAATTCTTCAAGCTGTTCGTGACTGTTCGAGAGAGATACACGAAGAAAGGTTCTCCAAAGGTGAAGTTTCTTGAAACTCATTTTCGTTTAAAGTATGTTGTAATTTAATTTTAAATGCCTAGTTGTATTTTTACTGTAAATTTTGCATTCGATAATTTATAGAATTTGATCGATCCACTTCCGCTCAAGGTTCTCCTTGTTGGGGAAGATGCCCTAAATCTCATAGGGTCCTGTAGTTTGTAAACACTTGTATAAACAAAGGCTTGTGATGTAATAATATGAGATATTTTCTTCCCTGTTGTCTATGAAATATCAAATATTTTAGTTGCATTTACCACAAACCAATAAACTAAGATCTCTCCCTCATTATCGTTGTGACTTAAGCATTTATATTGAGACATACAAGTGGATCATGCCTTAAATGATAACCTAAATGATCTGTAGTATATGGATACATGAGGGAAATCTTATCTTGGTGATACTACAGATACGGCCCGCTTTGTAGATGTTACAAGTGTTGTAAAGTGCTACAGATGGTCTGATCCTGATCATTCATGTAGAGACATGCGAGCAATGGTGTCCTATACAAAGAAGTTTGTATAAGACCGGACCACGAAGTGTTTAGTCTCGTTATATAATGTCGTTCATGACAGGGATTTTCATTTCACTATGATAACCATATGTAACATGACCTTAATCCTGAGTGAATTGAGAACTCCTGCCTATAAGGGTGGTCCTTTGATTTGCATGGGTGCGAGTGGCTAGATTGCCGACTCAAACCTACACTTTGAGGATTCGTCTAATTGGGGAGCTGGGAATTTAGCTACACAAGATAGAATTCACTCCTTCCCCAAAGTAGGGGTAAGTAGATAGATTGCTCCTTTAAAGACTGATTCCGGGGCTTGAACGATGTGGCACCATACACTTTCTCATGGCCTGAATGGTGTTCACTCATAGTATAACTATGATGTATTGTTCATTAGAGGAATCAGTGGTACTTAAGGAGTTAGATGTAACTACAGGGGCAAAACGGTAAATTGGCCCAACTGTACTTACGAGCAATCTGTGAAGGGTTATCATATTGTTGATTGGTTATATCCAATGAACACAAAAATATATCTGTAATGAGAAGAGTGCAACTGTCGGTCTTTAGTGGAGTGTCCGACAGTTAACGGTGAAGGATCTCTTAAACAAGAGAATCCATGAACGGAAGAGGATCTTTCTGATTTCACACATACATTCTAACAAACAGATATGTATTGTAACACTAATTACTGGAATCCTTTAACAAATAAAATACAAAAGACCGAGTAAACGTACCAATTGAAGACTTTCTTCAATCAAACTCAATCCAGCGGAAGCGAACTTCTCTACGCTTCTTATTGTTCCGCAAACAGTTATCTAATAGCACCACGGTCGTCTACACGATCGGCAGTGCACGAACCAACAGCAACCGAGGACGACACCACCACTCGAAGTTCTCGATATTCTCAGAGTGAGAATCCAAAGGGTGTACTTTGATGGAATCTTATGGTTTTGATCAGAATGTTGATAAGTCTTATGTATACAAGAGGATCATCAACAGTTCAGTAGCTTTTCTAGTGTTGTATTAGATCTACTAACTGAAGTTAAGAACTGGATAGCGACCTAATTTGAAATGAAAAAATTGGAAGAGGCTCAGTTTGCTTTAGGAATTCAGATCTTTAGAGATCGAAAGAAAAAATCATTAGCCTTGTCTCAATCATCGTACATTTATAAGATGTTTGTCAAATTTTGTGATGTAGAACACCAATAGAAGTTTACTCCCTTTCAAACATGGAGTTATATTGTCTAAGAAGCAGTTTCCTAAGACACCTCAAGAGGTTGTGGAAATGAGACAGATCTCCTATGCATCGGTAATTGGCAGCCTGATGTATGTGATGTTATGTACTAGATCTAATATCTGCTATGCAATGGGGATAGTCAGTAGATATTAGTCTAATCCAGGATTTGATCTCTAGACCGCGGTTAAAAACATCCTCAAGTATCTATGGAGAATGAGAGACTACATGCTCGTGTATGGTTATAAGGATTTGATCCTTACAGGATACATGAACTTTGATTTTCAGACTGGTAAAGATTCTAAAAATCTATATCAGGATCAACGTTCACTCTTAACGGAGGAGCAGTAGTCTAGAAGAGCACCAAACAAGGGTGCGTTGCTGACTCCACCATGGAGACTAAGTACGTAGTGGCTTGTGAAGCTGCTAAGGAAGCTGTATGGTTCAGAAAATTCCTGACTGATCTGAAAGTGGTTCCAAATATGTCAAAGTCCATCACCTTTTATTATGATAATGGTGGTGTTGTGGCTAATTCCCGAGAACCTTGGAGTCACAAACATGAGAAGCACATAGAGCGGAAGTATTATCTCATTCGAGAGATTGTGCATCGAGAGAACGTGATCGTCATGCAGATAGCTTCGGAGTACAACGTTGTCAATTCATTTACAAAAGCCTCAAGGCTAAGGTATTTGAGGGTCACCTACAGAGTATGAGTCTATGGGACAAGCCACATATAGTCTAGGGCAAGTGGGAGATTTTGTATTAGGCGCCCATTATACCCTAGTTTTTATTGTTTTATGCACTTGTATACTTTTATATTGTACACCCTACAACTTTAGGACAAGTAGGAGATTGTTGGGGTCGGTGCCCTAAATCTAGTAGGGTCTTGTAGTCTGTAATTGTATTGTACAAATATTTTATTTATTTAATAAAATATGAGATATTTTATTTAATATTTATTAGCAATAAACCCACAAACCAATAAACTAACATCCAAGGTTATCTTTTGTAGCTTAAACATGTATGTAGAGACATACAGGTAGATCATGTTTTAATGATAATTTAAATGATCTATAGTAGATGGATAAGGTTGGATACCTTATCCTAGTGACACTATGAGTACGGCCCGCTTTGTAGATGTTACAATTGTTGTAAAGTGCTACAAATGATATGATCCTTATCATTCAAGCGGAGACATGTGAGTGAGGATATTATATACAAAGGAGTTTGTATAAGACCTAACCATGAAATGACTAGTCCCATTATATAACGCCGTTCATAATGGAGACTTACATTTTACCAGAATGACCATAGGTGACATGACCTGAATCCTGAGTGAATTGTGAACTCCTACCCATGAAGGCAGTCCTTTGATTTGTATGGGTAAGAATGGCCAGATCACCAACTCAACAAGCCTACCATTTTGGGGATTCGCCTGATATAATTACACAAGACGGAATTCACTTCTTCCTCGAGGTAGAGGTAAGTAGATAAATTGCTCTCTTAAGTGTTGATTCTGAGGGTTGAACAATGTGGCGCCACACGCTCTTCTGGTCTGAAAGGGGTTTAGTCATAGTTGAACTATGATTTATTATTCATTAGAGAGATCAGTGGTACTTAAGGAATTAAATGTAACAATAGGGGAAAAACGTATTTTGCCTTAGTTGTACTTACGAACAATTTATGAAAGGTTGTCACATTGTCGATTGGTTATATGTAATGGACACAGAAATATATCTGTAGTGTGAAGAGTGCAGCTATCGGTCTTTAATGGAGTTGACAGTTAATGAATTTTGAGTAAATTAATTAAAGAGTTTAATTAATTATTCAAATACCGTTGAAGCTTCAAGCTATAGGTCCATGAGGTCTCCTCTGTAGCTCAACAAGGATTTATGAGAATCAATTTTGGATTAATTTAAATAGTTCAAATTAATTAAGGGTATTAATTCCATGTGATATAATTAATTAAATTTACTTATATATATGATATAATTACTATAATGTGTTTGATACATTATAATATAATGTTTATTGAAGAGGAAATAAATATTTGAATATGATTCAAATAGTAATTATGTGAATTAGATTCGTATAATTAAATTTAATATAAATGGGATTTATATTGAGAGAATTTAACTATAGGTTATATTGTATTGGATACAATATTAAACTATAAGTTATATGTTATATTTAATATAACATATAGTTTAATATATATTATATGATAAAGTGGTTATCATATAAATATATATTAAAATTATTTTTGGGAGAGAGTTGTAACTTCTTCTCCATTTTTTCTCTCTACAACGTGCAAGAGTGAGGGGTGTGCAGTTCAATTGGTTATCACCTTCTTCTCTCTAGAGTTCCTGTAAAAAAAGATATAGAGAAGTTTTCTCTGAAGAAAAAAATCCCAACCCTTCCAATATCTTTTCTCCTCTCAATTCCCCTCTTCTTCCAAAAAGCCAGAGCCCACAAAATTCCTAAATTCTCATCCTAGGGAATACAGAGAACTCCTTTTGGTGGTGGCCATTTGGGTTAAATTAACGTTTTGAGTTTGTGGCCATTTGGCAGAGAGGATAAGCGTGAAGAAAAAATTCCTCAAGGGTAAGTTTTCATCTCCCTATCAGTATTTCTTTTTCTTAATTTTTTTTTCCAGCATGTTGTTTTTGTGGTTAAATGCATATCGTTTATGTTTCTTCTATAAAATTGTGATTTTTGTAAAATTTGGGATTTGGGTCCGAGCCATTTCCACTCAAGGACATTCAACAGTTCCTTTCACCCAGAATAAGGTACCCAGCCTTATTCGTATACTATGGACCATACACTCTTATATCTCCACATAAAATTGAAGTACTCATGTAATAGTCGTGGATCTTAGTTTATTAGATTTAGGTTATTTCTAAAAGAAATAAGCAATTCATGCATTCAATAACAATTTTCTTGAATCAAACTTCAATAATATCTATATTAATTAACAAAATAAGTTTATTGTTTACAAACCACGAGTTTTAGGACTTAAAAACCAAGATCACTCACCTTTGAAGACCGAAGCTCTTCACGTTTCTTTCAAAGTCACGAACTTTTTGAATTCCTTTCGAACTCATGAACAGCCAAAAAAAAAAACATAGCAACAAATTTCCAAACTCTGAACACGACCACAAGTAAACCTCGGTATTCTCGAAGAGTACAAAATCGAAGAGAGTTTTTGTGGGCTTCAAGATCAATTTGGAAGGGATGATGTTCTTGATTTGAGAGAGTAAAAAATCATTAAGAATTTTCTATTTTTGTGTCCTTTTGAATGCAAGAAGATGATGGTTCATCTACCATCTCCTTTGCCCTTCAATTTCCACGTTGAGAACATAATGGGGAAAATTATCAAAATAACTCTCTCCTAATAATTATATTATTTAACTAAAAACTAATTTTTTAATTAATTAATTATATATATATATATAACACATGTCATATCTAGTATAACAAATGACCTATAGTTTATATTATATCGCATATAAACTATGGTTTAATGTTTTCTCACTTAACCTATAGTATTTAACATGAATCAAATTCATATTAATTTTAACCCATAGTTTTTGTATGAATCACAGTCATATTAATATTTGAACTATATTCCAATATTTATTTTCTCTCAAATAAAACTTTACATTAAAATGTATCATATATATTGTTATATCTCATATAAATAATTTTATATTGACTTATATAATTAATTCCCTTTATTAATTTGAACAATTCAAATTAATGCATATTAATTTGATTCTCATTAGTCCCAATTGAGCTAACGAAGGGACCTTATAGACCTATAATGTGAAGCTCTAATGGTACTTGATTAATTGATTAAACTCTTTAGTTTAATTAATCAACTTCCATTAATTGACAATCACTCCATTAAAGACCAACAGCTGCACTATTTGCACTATAGATATATTTCAGTGTCCATTGGATATAACCAATCACCGACGCATTGACCCTTCACAAATTGCTCGTAAGTACAGATGGGCAAAAATTACTGTTTTGCTCCTATAATTATATCTAACTCCTTAAGTACCACCGATCCCTCTAATGAACAATAATTTAGTCTAACCATAACCAAACCCTTCTTGGGCCAAAAGAGGATGTGATGTCACATTGTTCAAGGTCCGGAATCATTATCCACTTACCCTAACTATAGGGGAGGAGTGAATTTTTTCTTGTGTAATTACGTTCTCAACTCCCCAATCAGACGAATCCCAAATTGATAGGCATATTGAATTGGTGAAACTGGTCACTCTCACCCATACAAATCAAAGGACCGCTTTTATAGGCCGAAGATCACAACTCATTCAGGATTCAAGTCAAGTTACCTATGGTCATCCTAATGAAATGTAAGTCTCTTCTAGTAATGGTGTAAATAGAGGGACTATTCATTCCGTGGTCCGCTCTTATACAAACTCTTTGTATAAAATACTCCTACCCACATGTATTTACATGAATGATCAGGATCAGATCATATGTAGCACTTTACAACAATTGTAACATCTACAAAGCGGGTCGTATTCGTAGTGTCACCATGATAAGGTACCCAGCCTTATCCATTCACTATAAACCGTTTAGGTTAACACTTAAATATAATCCACCTATATATCTCTACATACATATTTAAGTTACAAAAGATAACCCTGGATCTTAGATTATTAGTTTTGTGGGTTAATGCAACTAAATATCGAATAAAATACCTCTTATTTTATTGGATAAATAAAATGTTTGTACAATATAATTACAAACTACAAAACCACGAGATTTAAGGCATCAACCTCAACACCGTCTACTTTCCCTGAAGTCGAGAATGAGTGAATTCCATCTTGTGAAGTTATGTTCTCAGCTCCTCATTCGGTACCATCGCCAAAATGATAGCCATATTGAGTTGGTAGTTAAGGTCATTCTCACCCATACAAATCAAAGAACAACCCTCGTGAGCAGGAATTCATAATTCACTCAGGATTGAAATCGAGTTACATGGTTATCTTTTGAAATATAAAACTCTTCCATTAATGGTTTTACAAATAGAGATTATATTTCATGATCTGGTCTTATACAGACTCACTATATAGGATGTTTTCACTTGCTTGTCATCATATGAACAATTTGGATCTAATCATTTGTAACACTTACAATAGTTGTAACATTTACAAAATGGGTCGTATCCATGTTACCTGAATGAGGTACCCAACCTTATCCATATATTGTAGACCTTTGAAGTTATTCCTTGAGTACGATCTACTTGTATGTCAACACATATTGTTCAAATTATATTTGATAATCTCGGATCTTAGTTTATTGGATTTGAGTTATGCGAAAAATAAATATACACTTTATTTATTCAAATAAAATAATACTTTATTTATTAATAATTTGTTTACAAATTTATACAAACTATGAAATTTATGATATAAATCCTAACACCCATGACTCGTTCTCCATTACAAAAAACTACCCGATTGTGGCACTCCCAAATGCGTCATAACACCACCTCAAAGACTATCTGATCATCTGATTTTCCATGCTCCCTCATCCAATCAAAGCGATCTAGTATTGACCCCTTGCTCCTGCCACAAAGAAAAGACACTACATTAGTTGAGAAAAAATATATACTAAATTTCCCACAATTCCAAAATAAATGAATCGTTGTCTCTAGTTCACTGAAACGCAATGGATGTTGTCTCTGACTCCCTTGATCACATTGGACACTGGGTGTCTAGTGCAATCTCTTTTTGTACCAAATTAACTCTCGTATGAATGATGTCATTAAGAATCCTCCAATAGCTGACCTTTACTTTGGGAGTCAACATACATTGCCACAATATTTTCCATAGTGACACCATAGGCTCAACATTCGATGTAGCTCTCTAACTTTCATTAACCAGTCCAAACCACCAATTTATACGCACTTCTAACAATGAAGTGTCCCTTTTTCTCAGCCAAAAAACCTCATTATCTCGCCTCAAGCCAAAAGGACGATATGCTTCCCCTAACTTCTCATATTGTTCCACTATCTCATTAAAATCATCTCTATCACCTAAGGGAGGTCGGAGCTTGAGGCCAGACACTCCATCCAAACTCGAGCGGGTCGAACATTTCTAATACTGATTATAAATTTTCCAACGATCTATACACATCAATCTAAACTTTGAGGCTCCATAAAGTAGAACCATCTAGTTTTGAATACTATTATTGAACATCAACAATTCCAAAGATTTTTAAATTTTAGAGATTTAAATTTTAATTAATAAAATAAAACAAACCTAAAAGAAAATTGAGCCATCAAAATGCGACTTGAACCATTAAAACAAAGATGAAAGTGAATTTATATTTAAATTATTGGGGAAAGCAAACAGAAAAAATAAGAAGAAGAAGAAAAAGGAAAGGGGACCCACTGAATCGTCAGCTATACTTTTTACCACTTTTTAATAATTACTCTCTTTTCCAACCCTAGTACGGTAATTAATATATAAATAAATAAATAACAAAAAAAATGTTTTAAAAAAAAACAACAGACCCACAGGGAGAAAAAGAGAGAGATTCACCTTCATATCAGCACATCATACATGACCTATATAGCCTTCCTCTTGCCGCCACTTTTAACAAAAGACTCAAAAATTAAATATAAATAATTATTATTTTGGTCCCATTCTTTTATCTTTTATTTATTTTAATCTTTATACGTCTAATTTTTATTCATGGTAAGCTCTTGTATTTTTGAAGTACTTTATTTTATCTATACATTTTTTAATAAGGGATCAATTTTGTCATTGTTGAATTTCTTCGTCCGATTCATGTGGGTCTCCCTATGTTTACTTTTAGGTTTCTTGTTTCCTAAATTTGAAAATATTTTATTCGGAATATTTTGATTGTATTTTTTTTTATTTTAGTATCTATTGTCCTTATAATAAAAAAAAGGGTTATTTTAGTTTTATCATAATTTGTAAAATTCTAACACATATTCTATACACAATTTAAAAAGGAAAATCAAAACCTCTTTTGAGCATGAATATGTTTTGAGAAAATCTCATTGAATGTAGTGTGGTGCTAAAGTTATAAGGAAAAAAGGGACACTAAATTATAAGTTTTGTACTTCAACTACGAGGTTGTTTAATAAGTCATATTGAACTTTTAATTTTGTACTAATAGATTAGTGAACTCTAAAATTAAAAATGTTATCTCGATGAGGTTTCACAATGTGATTGTCTCAGAATAACCATATTGGACGGATTTGGATGCTTCCTAATAACCACTTGATATAAATTCAAACTGCTTTTTACGATTTTTCTTTCATATATCCAATAGTGAAAAGTGTCAACCACATTATGATTACTTCTTTTAAGGATATCTCCTAAAAATGCTTAATAGATTCTTAAACTTTCAAATTTTGTGTAAAAAAATATAGTGACAATCGAAATTTTTAAAAGTTAAAGTCTCGCTTGATAATCATTTGTTTTTTTATATATATATTATGTTATGTTTTCTTACAACTTCTTTAACATGGTTTTCATTTTTCAAAATTAAAGACTTGAATTCTTAGCCAAACTCTAAAACACAAAAAAAGTTTTTAAAAACACTCCTAAAATGCATATAGTAGGGAAAAGAAAAATCAATTGATGAGAGTAGTGTTTACAAGCCTAATTTTTAAAAATGAAAAATCAAACGATTATCAAACATATATTTTTTTTTAATCTACTATATATAAATTTGAATTTATGATTAATAGAACCATGAACTTTTAATTTTGTATTTAGTATATCAAATAGGTCAATAACTCAATAAACTCGAAATCTAAAATTCAACAATATATTAAACAAAAAATAGAAAAATTAAGAACTGGTTATACCATTTTCAAAGTTAAATGTGTTGCAATCACATGTCGAATGTCGTTGTGCTGTGTATGAACCACTGCCTTGAAAGCAAAAATCCGACACGATCACAGTGCTAAATCGTGAATGTCGGTTACTCCCCAAAGATAATACAACTTTCCAACTCAAGCGTGCACTTACGGGAGAAAGGATTGGAATCATCGAAAACTAAACTATACTCAGAAACGTAGAGAAAAGAAAACAGAGAAAGAAAAATCACTGTAGAAAAATTATTTGTATGTTTATTGTAAAACCTCACTGTATATGAAGAAAAATAAGAAGAAGCGGCGGCTAAGGCAACAGGAAGAATTTCAATTGTTGAAAACGAGCAAAAAAATAATTGGATCCAACAAATATGAATATGAATTTAATACAAATGTTTTATTAAAAACAGTAAAAATTTAAATGGAAAGGAAGTAAAACTTAGATCTTTTTTTGCACAAGCATAATTACTCGAACTCGACCAAACGGATGACAACAACACGCATGCACACATGGGGAAAGTCTCTATTTCCACTATATCCACAAATTGGAAGTCCCTCAGAATGCCTTTATATTTATACCCCTTCGACATTGTCAAAACTTCTAATGTGGAACAACTTCTTTCTCACTTTCTCTTCTTTTTGCTACAACCTTAGCTTGAAGTCATTCCCAGCCAGATGCACAAAACAAACCATTTCAAAAGTTCAATTACTAATAATGAAAAAACATAAACATTATAAAAGTACCATGACCAAAATGACCAAACAAAAAAGAATAATACCATGACCAAAATCACCAAACAAAAAAGAATATAAACTAGAGTAGTATATATACAAAGGGGGAGAGATTTTGGTAGTGATGACCAAAATTTTGTTTTGTTAATGCCAAATAACACAAAAATTAACATTTTACTTATATCACAAAGCACTAGCCAACATTGAAATTGTCAATAACGATCGTGGGTCTCACCCATCGCGAACTGATGAGACCCCAACACGATTTTACATTCATAAATAAACTAAATGTTTTTATCTTTATTCAATCCATTTGTTAAATTTAAAATATGTATTATATATAAATTATCTAACATTACAAAATACTAATATACAATTATTTTAACGTAAACCATGTTCATAAATAAATTAATAATATTTTATTATAAATAATATTTATTAGATAATTATAACTCATTTTATGATTTATAAATATAATATTAAATATATTTTAAATAATGGTTTAAATTAGAACCAATTTTTTTAAATATACTACTAAACACATGTATCAAAACGTAAAATCCAACTCCGCTTTTATCAAATCTTTGTAAAAAAAAAAGATCCTTAGTTTTTATTATTTTCAAAATCTAGATTATTTGATATTAAATCAACCAAATGAGGTGGAAAAAGAGCCAGTCGCAGTTAAAAGGAGCGTGAAATGCACGCGGGAAACTGTTGACGAACAGTAAGAAAAATGAGGAGTGGGCCCAGTGGGATGGAGATTTATGAAGTGACCCCTCTTATTGGCGTGTCCTTTTCAATCGCCTTGAGGAGCGTCGAACTCCCCACCTCAAGTCCTTGTCTTTTCTTTTTCTTTCTTTATTTCTTTATTTTAATTTTTCTAGACCTGATTTAACTCATCTTTCTAAACAAAAATTTTAAGTCACGTTTACCCGACTGAAAACATGATAGATTAATAGAAATAAAAAAGGTAAATTCTATTTGATTATTTTTTATGTTATTTACTTGTGTTGTATCTTTATTTGTATTCACACATGTCTCACATTCAAATTAGTAATGAAAATTCGATTGTACTTGAGAACTACGTTTTATTATTATCATTACCGCTATAATTATCATTACAATTACCATTACTATTATTATTGTAATTAAAAAATTATCAATTTTAATATCTTTATTGTTACCATTACTGTTACCGTTTGACCCTTAAATGTAAGGTAGATGTAATTGTAACAGGAAATTTGACAAAATTCATACATTTAAGTAAATGCGATCAAAATTAATCCGCTATTCAAATTTATTACAATTAATTCATTAATGAAATTTCATTACAATTACACCAATTTTTATTATGGTCTGATAAACGTGACCTTAACTCATCTTTTACCCCTTATTTTACTCTTACCTTTTAAATATATCCAAATAATTCTTTTCTTAGCTCATATTTCAAAGTTATGTTTGAAAGAGATTAATCCTAAATTTTTTAAATGAGATTTTTATATTAACTATAATTAATTTTGAAGTGTGTGATTTTTAAATTTGATAAAAATGATTTTAACTATTTGAAATTTACACATAAACATGTCATTTAATTTAGTTGAATACTATTACACGTGTTTCATAATTAAAAATACACCTTTAAGTTGATGAAAAATATGTGTATATTATTAAAGGTTAAATAAAATAAATATCTGAATACTTAAAAATATAATTACTTACTCCACGGAGGAATCTACTTGTAAATTTATTTTTTTTCTACAAAATTATAATTTTTACATTAATTACATTAGTAACTTTGATGTGAAGAGTTTCAATGATCCTAAAATTTATGTGAAGTTAAGTTTAGAATTGTTTTATTGAATTTAAATTTTAGGTTTTCAATAATCTTATAATTTACGAAACTTAATGTATTAGATAATGTCAACCAATCAAATAAAATTTTAAAATCATGAATAACTTTTAATTTTTAAAATTTGTCAATCATATGTATAGGGTGTTGTTTCAAATGCAATAATTAAAAAAATTAAGTTAATTGATTTAATAAAAAAAATCCATTAATGAACCAAAACTTTAGGATTATTCTAAACAATGGAAGAAATTCCGTCATGGGCGAATTTATTTTAGAACTATTTAATTCTATAAATATAATTAATAACCTCTCATTCTTTTAAAACTTTGTGTTAATCCTAACAAAAATATTATTATTATTATATACTTTTATCTAAACTAAGATATATGTATCTTAAAATTTTTTGATCTCGTAGTTAAAATTAAAATATATTATTTTTTAAATTTCGCGATAATTGCCTATTAGTTTTTTAAAAAAATAATTTAATCATGATTATTTGATTATCTTTTTAATTTCAATCTTTGATTTATCGAAAATCCATCGATGAATCAAAATTTTAGGATTATTTTAAATTATGGAAAAAAAATCAGCTATGAGTAATTGTAGATGATTTATTTTAGAACTATTTAAATGTATGAATATAATTAAGGATTGTTTTCAAATATAGGAAAGTGAATCATACTATTTATAAATAATACAAATATCACTGTTTATCTGTGATAGACTAAGATAGACTACTATTTATATTTATCATGATAGATAGACTTAGATAGTAGTCTATCACCTATCACAGATTGACTGTAATATTTTGCTATTATTTGTAAATATTTTTAGTAATTTTATCATTTAAAATAATTTTCTTATAATTAATAACCTCTCATTAAAATCTTTCAAAACCGTGTTAATCCTAAAAATAATATTATTTTTTTTATCTAGATGATTTGACTATCACTTTAATTTCAAACTTTTATATAAACCAATATATGTTTCTTAAAATTTCGTGATCTCATAGTTAAAAATAAAATATATTATTTTTTAAAATTCTATGATAATTGTCTATTAGTTATTTTTTTTATTTTTTTATTTGAATAATTTGATTACTTTCTTAATTTTAAATTTTGCTTTTAAATAATATTTAAAAAAAATTATGTGATAATCCTTTCTTATCGTAAAAAGAACTTTTTTATTAGATGATTTCATCTCTTAATTTTAAACTTTAAACTAAACAAAAAATATATTTTTTTAGATTGGTTAAAAAAAAAGGATTTAGAAATTTATCGTTTAAAAAAAAGTTTTGAACGTGAAGATTATAAAACAAGTCTAAAAATGATTAAAACAATAAAAGTAAAAAATTTTAAAATCAAAGATAAATCTCGGATATTACAAATGATTTAATCTTTATAATTAGAATAAAAATATCCATAAATCCCTACGATCATCAAATAAAAGAGACAACAAGAGAAATAAAAAATTTCTCTTCAAATGCGATAGTATAAATTATGGTCCATGGTCCTCAATAATCGATTGAGCTCAGCTCTTGTTGACTATTGTAATGTTTGTACTAAAAGAAAAATAATATTAGTCTACAAAAATATTTCATTGAGTAAATGATTAAAATATGTATTTTTGAGAAATTTTTAGGTAGAAAATTAACAAAAGTATTAGAAAATAATTTCTCATGGAGAAGAATATTTAAAAGTTCAGTCCCTATATAATAACCATTTCTTTACAATAATTTCATATTTTTTTTTAGCAATCATTTGAATTCTTAAAGAACTTTTATCTATATTTTACAAAGTTTATATATATATATTCAAAATTTTTGTTCTTTTTTTTTTTTTTGTTTAAATTTGGTTAATAATTTAAATGAGATCTTAAGAAGGATGAAAAAATTTATTCTAAAAAAATGTTGAGAAAGCAAAAATAATTTTAAAAAATAACATACCAAAAGTCAAATATGTAGTAGCTACTATTAGTTTTGTTTATTAAATAATGATGAAAATTATAATAAATAAATTATAAAGAAACTAACATAAATTAGAAAAAAAAAGCAAATGCATTTATCATAGAGAAACTTAAATATCAAGATGACATTTAATTTAAAATAAAAATAACAAATTTCATGATACATTATTTTGACAAAATTATTTAATTCCATCGCGGAATTTCCTATAAAATTAAATTTCCTCCTAATATTTGTTTGCTAGCACGATAATGTACCACGGAGTAAGTCATGGTTATTGAAATTTGTAATTGAAATCACTTTGTCACATTTCTTGTATTAATAAATAATTGTTGTTTTTTGGGTACTTACTATAAGATTACTAAAGGAGAGTTTTTAAAAATAGAAAAATAAGGAAAATTATATACACAAATTAAAATCGATAGAAATGTAATAGTGTCTATTAGTGATAGAAACTGATAGAAGTTTTATCAATATCTATCAATAATAGAAACTAATAGAAGTCTATCACTGATAGACGATGATAGAAGTTGATCAGTGTTTATCAATATATATGTGTGCAATTGCTATAAATAGTTTGACATTTTTTCTATATTTGAAAATTTTCCATTACTAAATTTATAGAGGGGACATATTTGGATTTTTTAAATTAAAAATCAAACTATTATTTTTAAACTTATTATAACTATAATATAGATTAGTTTGCTTGGCATATTTTGTTTTTCAAAATGTGACGATAGGATATACCAATCCTCCCATTTTGAAAACAATTATAATTTATATTATAGAGTAATTTTGGACCAAAAGTCACAAACGATATTTGTTGAGAACATCAATAACAAAGTTGAGAAAATAGCTTGATTCAGGTCAAGGGTGACAATTTGGAACCAAAATAGATTAGGAGAATAAGTTGACTTGGGCCTCGACCTAAGCTAGCATGTTCAATCGTGGCTACCAAATGCCTAATGGTGCATGTGGCCAAGTGACCATTGTGAGCCTAAAATATAACTAAACAAATTGTCAAACAGGATACGCCCAATCCAAGAAGTTAAAAGGAAAATTTAAAGCAACTCAGAAACCCTAATGGAAGATATCTAGGTCAACAATACCTATAAATACATCAACATAGTTCCAAGAGAAGTAAGTCTATTATAATACTCAAACTATCCACTTGCTACACATATATACTTTTTGACTTAAGCATTGGAGTCTGTGTGGCAAACATCACACAAATATGCAGATATTTTCATCTCGCATGTCACGTTCTTCACCAAATTACAAGTTTATCGTTGTTGTCATGTGAAGGTCGTAAGATGTGTTTTTGTATGCACTTGTGCATGTTTATATATGTGTGTATATATGTATGTTTGTATGTTTGACTTAGTAATATTGACATGACTTTTATCCTTAAAAGTTGGAGGTTCAATTCTCCACCTTGTATGTAAATAGGATATATTCTTTTATTAACAAAGTTATTTTAATTAAGATATATTTTTGTTTTCTTTATCAGTTGTGTGTATTCTTTTTATTGTTTTCTTAAATAAAAATGTTTATTTATTGATTAAAAAGTAATTATAGTGTGTATGTGTTTTTTTCTTTAAAAAAATGGAAAAAGGAAAAGAGTCAATATTTACCATTTAAATTAAGTCCATAAATAAAAGAAAACTAAGGTAAAATTTAGGCATATGAGTAGAATAATTTGGCATATCAATAGAATTGGTATACTTATATATGAAATGTAAATTATATCACATATATATATATATGTTGAAATCTTACTCCCCATATCAATTTATAATCCTAAACTTTGGAGTTATATCAATTAAAATTTTAAACAAATAATTTTATCAATATACATCTCAGACTTTCATAATTGTATAAATTTACATTCCTTTTAGATTTTATTTGATCAAAATTGTGTGAAACTTATAATTTGAGTCTATTAAACTTCTAAATTTTTATAAATTTTGATAATTTAGTACGATTATCTTTGAAAATCATCCATGCATTAATTCTCAAACGTGTGTAGATTTCTTCAAATGTTGATTTTACTAAATGGATCATTAGTGTAAATATATGCACGATTCTCAAATGAAACTTTGATTTAGGGTCTAAATTGATTTATTTATGAAAGTTTAGGAGTTTAATTGATACAATTATAAGTTTCATTCAGGTTTTCCCAAACATAATAGAAGATATAAATTGATACACTTACCAAAAAAATTTAGGGTTTAAATTAATACAATTATTAGCTAATGGTTTAAATTGATACAACTTTTAAAGTTTAGATGTATAAATTGATATTTATATATAATAATTCTACTCATGACAATTCTCCCATATTAATTTATATACATTTCCTTGACAAAATTAGTATTTGTGTTATTTAGCAATTAAAACAACTAGAGTTTAAAATTATTTAACACTTTTGTAAATGATTATCAATAGCTATAAACATGGAAGAAATGAAGATTTGATTCTTATAGAAATTTTTGTCATCACTTAGAAATATCAAATAATAGACTTAAATTCTTGAGTTAAATTAATACCAATGGGTGATCTATAAGGGGAAAAGTTTGAAATTCAATTTATTCAAGAAAATATATATATATGAAAAATTATTATATATTAATAAAAACAAAAACAATCTTTTTAAATCCCATGATTAAAAAAACGTTATTTTATTAATGGCATTGCTTGCGTGTGAACTGCATTAAAGATCAATGAATAAAGAAAGCAATATAATAAGATATTCCTTTTGTCTTTCTTATGAACATTATTGAAAATTTTAGGAAGATTTTAAAATAAGAAAAATTATTTATATAAAATAGTAAAATTTTAATTTCTGTCATAGAAACGGATAAAAGTCTATTAGTATTTATGAGTGATTAGAAATTGATAGAAATTTATCACCAATAAACGCTAATAGAAATCTATCAATGTCTATCAATATTTTTTTTATTATTATTTCTGTTAATAATTTGATATTTTTTTATCTGGGAAAATGTTTCAAAATTTTAATTATATTTTCTTTATGAAAAGTTTGAAGATTTTCATAAATTTTCACATATTAGAAAACATATGTAAAATTTAAATTGAACTTTGATTTAAGATTAAGATTATGAAGAAATTACTATATTTTAAAGAAGAAAAATTAAAACCCAAATTTTAAATTTATTAAGTATTTTTTTTCTTTTAAGAAAATTTATGAAGTAATTAAAGGACTACAATTTGAGAAAAAAGTTATATTAAATCTCAAAGCTTCTAATAAATATTATAATAAATGTTAGACTTATCGTAACAATTTTATTTTATTTTTGTTTATTAATTGTTGTTTTGTTTAGTAGGGTTTTACTTTTTTTTTCATAGCATTTTAACCATTTTTTATTTTAAAAAACGGGTCTTGAAACTTTTTTTTAAAAATATATTTTATGATAACTTTTAAAAAAATGTCTAAATTCAAATAGATTTTTTTTCATTCTTTCTTTTTTTTTTTTCCTCCTTTTTTCTTTAAACAAAGACTAAGAATAAAAATGTAATAAAATGAATTGTTAAGGTCCAATTTGGTAATCATTTATGCTCATTTTGGTAACCATTTTATTTTTTGTTCTTATTTTTGAAAATTAAATCTATATCATCTACCTTTCTTACTATGATTTGTATTTTTTTGAGTACAATGACTGAATTTTTAACCAAATTCTAAAAACAAAAACAATTTTTAAAAGTTACTATTTTTAGTTATCAAAATTTGTCTTGTTTTTTAAACAATTGATAAAAAGTAGATAACAAAGGAAGAAATTTGGAAGTGGAAGTAACGTCTGTAGTCTTAATTTTAAAAAACAAAACAAAAATCAAAAGGATTACCAAATAGGGTTTTAGTTTTTTTTATTTTCTGTTTTTTAAAATTAAGGCTATAAACACCTTTTCCACCTCTAAAATTATGGTTTTGTTTTCGACTTTTATCAATATTTAAAAAAAAAAGTCAATCTAAATTTTGAAAATTAAAAAAAATTGAAAACTAATAAAACTAGTCTTATTTTATTTATTTTTTATTATTTTTTTTATTTGAGAAATATGTAAATTATTAAAAAAAATATTGAGAAAAAATAAATTTAATTTTTAAAAATTAAAAGACTATCCATCGAGTCTAAATATACATTTCTTTTTAATAAAGTAAAACAATGCCAAAGGAGGGAAGAGGTTGGTGATTCAAACTTAAGGGATAATTATGTCTAAAATTTAATTATGGTTTAAGGTGAAAAATTTAGGCCAAAACAAATTGCCATAATTTTTTTTGAAATTTTATAGTATAAATGGAGTAGTCTTTTAAAATTATTTTCTCTTTACTTTTCCAAAATTAGCAAGATTTTGACAATAATTTTTTTAAAATGATGTAAACAGAGAAACAAAATATCTTCATCGTTTAAAAACTATAAAATAAAAAAATATTTTAAATGATAAAATTGCTAAAAATATTTACAAATAATAGTAAAATATTATATATCTATCTGTGATCGCATAGATTGTAATAGACTACTATATATCTATTTGAAATTTTGTTATACTCGTAAATATTTTAGTTCATTTTTCTATATTTAAAAATGGCTTTAAAACAAAACCCTTACAATGAAAACACTAAAAATATCTTTTTTGTTTATTGAGTTTTCTTAGTTCAAATTAAATCGATTGAAAAACAGTCATAAATTTTAGTTTAATGAATTTTAAATGCTCACACATAAAAGCTTTTCTTCTTGAAATGATATTTCATGCACAGAAATAATTTATAACAAAGTAAAAAAGAAAACAGTTGAACTAGTATCAATAATGTACTATTAATTTCAAATCAGATGGTTAATCCCTCATCCCACGTATCGTCAAAAAAATAATGAAGTCAAAAAATTTAAAAACTGAAATAAATAATTATCATTAATCAATCTTTTAATTATAACGATATATGTATACTTTTATATCATTTCAATGCTTTTATACTTTCGGATCTATTTATATCTATATATACAGTCTCTTTTGTCTCTTTATTACAACATCTTATCCTTCAATATTTCAAACATCGAGATTGAGACAACAAATTGTAACCTTCTTTCTTTGGACAAAAAGATCGTCCGTCCCAATGACAACACTAACTCTTTATTAATGATAGAAATTCTCCTTCCACACCAAAGAGTTCCTAAGAGATGATGTCAAAATTGTAATAGAGTCGGGAACTTTGTTCTCCACGTTAGAAGAGAAATAAAAACACCTAACATTTATACAAAATGCAACAAAAAGGATTTCACCATTAAAAACATGTAGAAGAAATCTTCAACCTAGTAAAAATTCACCGTTACTACGGTAACTACTCCTTCCATCTACAATTTGATGCATCATTAAGTGATATACTATTTTATTTCATGTATCCACACTATTCTTAAATATTGGTGAAATGACAAAAATTAAATGAAACTAAGGTTACATTATACAAATACTCCTAAAGTATGAAACGTTTTCTCTAAACTTTGAAAAGTTTCATTTTTATCTTTGAAATTTAAAATTTATTTTAAAAAATCGCTTAAAATTTAAAATTGTTTAAACAGTATCATGCATTAAATAAAGGATAAAATTTGATGTGACAGCTAAGATGTAAAAATTAGAATATATATGTGATGTTATTCACAACTATATATTTGTTGAAGATTAAAATTATTATTACCATTTATTTCATCTCAAAAGATATTTTTAAAATCATTTAACAATCATTTTTTATCCATCAGCCCTCACATCCGTTTATGTGAATGTTTTTGTAAACGATGTTATGTATGTCTTTCAGTTACAATGTAATAGTTATCACGTTAATTTTTATCTTATTTTAAGAAAGAAAATTCAAGCAATTTTTTAAAAACAAATTTCAATGTTAAATGGTAAAAATGAAACATTTCAAAGTTTAGTGATACAATTGAAAGATACTTCAAATTTTATAGGTATTTTGTATAAATTAACCTAAAACTAAAATTTAGAGAAAAAAAAAAATCTAACTTCAAAGAAGCTAACGGGTGCCTCATCCACTATACTTAAATGATGCATAACCCCCAACTTTTTTTTATTTGATTATATAAAAAATGAAATATCAAACCATTAATTTTTAAAATAGTAATCCTTATTAATTTTTTCTTTCAAATGAAACAAAAGAAAAAAAAAAAAACCCAACTACCTCACATTCTTATCACAAATAAGTAAAAGATACTATTGAGGAAGACCTCTTCCGAGAACAAAGAAGGTTCGTCAATAAATGAGTAGATTTGTTGTCCTCTCTAGGAAGGTGACAAAAAAAGAAAAAAAAGAGAAATATTAGCAAGGTGCTCAACAAAAATAAAATCTTCGATGAGGACCCTGATTTCAACTAATGACGACTATTTTCTCGACAAGAAATTGATCACATCCAAAGCATCGGATTCCACATCCGATGGTAGAATAGTGTGAGAAGTTTTGTATCTTTATCATTTGTTTACGATAATATGTGAAGTCAGAGATCGTACCTTTGACCTTAAGATTGACAATACAAATTTTAAGTCTGTTAAAGTATATTTATGTTGATTGTATCTTATCCATTACATTTATCGGACATAATTTCAATTTTTTATAAAATAATCCTATATATAACTTCTAAGATGGGGAAAAAGAAATCTTGGAAAGCATAGAAGTGTGGTGAAGGGGAAGAAAGAGTTGATAAAAAAAAAAGGGAAATCAGAAGGCCCCTCTTTTTCAACTTCTCCTCGCTCTGTTTTCACTTTGCCTGGTTTTGGGCTTTCAGAAAATAAGGAGAGAGAACAGTATGGCCACTACAAGGCAGAAGTGACAGAGAAAACCCAAAGCAAGTTAAATTAAACAAAAAAGGGCCAAAAACAAAACCAATTTTAACCCAAAAATAAAAAAGAAAAGAAGAAGAAGAAAGAGAAAAAGTAATGGAGTAAGAGAGAGAGAGAGTGGAGGAGAAGGGGGCGTACACTTTATTGCCTTTTTTATGATGTACGCATCCATGGCAGAACAGAGAAGGCCACAGACCACTGCTAAAACACAAGGCTAGAACAACAAACAAAAACAACTCTCAACTTGATAAGAAGAAAAAGAAGAAGAAGAAGAAGAAGAAGAAGAAGAAGATAGCATCAAGAAAACAGAGAAAGAAAAGCAAAAGGGTAGGGGCAAAAATGGAGTAGAGAAATAGAGATATGGAAATGGAAAGTAGAAGGAAGAGGAGATTGAGGTGGAGGAAGAAGAAAGGGGAAAAAGGGAATTTGAAGAAGAATCTGTGAAATGGGGTTTTGATTTTTGGAGTTTGGGATTTTGGGATTCGATGGCATGCAAAGAAAAATGGTGGGTTTCAAATTAAACCCTGAAATTTTGATTTCTTGTTCCTCTTTTTTGAAGAAACCCTTTGGAATATTGTTTTTGTTGTTCTTCATTTCTTGTCTAGCGACCTGGGTTTTGGTCCTCTGGGTATGAGGGGTATTTCCTTTCACTTTCAGGGGAAGGGGGAGTTGGAATTTTCAGCCGCTTTTTCTTCTTCTTCTCCGATTTGCTCTGGTTTTGCAGAAAAGTGGGTTAAGAAAGGAGAAGAACAACAAAAACAAGAACAAGAACAAGAACTAGAAGAAGAACAAGAAGAAGGGCTTTCTTATTTTGTTTTACCCAACAACGAACCCACTTCCGTTCTTCATATGAGAAGCCCCAGTCCTCCCACATCGGCTTCCACTCTCTCTTCTTCCTTTGGTGGCGGTGGCGGTGGCGGTGGCGGTGGTTGTGTTCCTTCGCTTCCTCCGGAAACTCCTGCTGTTGAACCGGTTGCTGGAGCTGCTGTTGGGAACGCCATTTTTCCAGGTGGATTTGAGCGATGTGGGGTTGGATTGGAAGATTTGGAGAGCATGTGGTCGGAAACAGCCGGCCCAGAACAGTCGTTTCTCCGATGGATCGCCGGAGATGTTGAAGATCCCAGTTTAGGAAGTAAAACTGTTTTGCAAAATGGGAATATACCCTTTGATTTGGATGGCAATGCCGGTATTGGAGTCGTCGATCAGGGTTCCGAATTCGACACTGGTGCTGGTAATGTTCTCGCCAACATTAATCCTAATTTATCGTTTCCTCTTGCTGCTTGTGGTGGGTTTTCTGATGTTAATGTTAACAATAAGTCATTTAGTAGAAGCACTTGTGGGGGGGTTGTTAATTACAAGAGTTCTAGTTTGGGTTTGAACAATCGCCATGGAAATTTCAATGTTCAGAACCCTATCTTTACCGGGTCTCTTGAAAATCTTGTTGTTCCTGTTTCTGGTATGATTTATCCTCAGCAACTTCAGCCATTTGAGAGCCCTGATGAGAAACCTCAGAATTTGAATACTCAGGTTTTGTTGAACCAACATCAGCAGCCTCAGAACCCTAGCTTTTTTGTACCATTGACGTTTGGTCAACAGGAACAGCAGCTCCAGCCTCAACTGAAGAGGCATAATTCTAGTGGAGGACTCGACCCCAACCCGAATGGGCAGATCCCAAAAGTTCCGTTTATGGATCCAGGGAATGAGATTTTTCTGAGGAATCATCAGCTGCAGGTACTGCAGCAGCAGCAACAGCAGCAGCAGCAACAGCAGCAGCAGCTTGGTTATCCTTCGGGTTTGCAGTTTCTTCCTCAGCAGAAAGCAATGTCGCCAAAGCCGAAAGTTGTAGGGCTTGGCGACGAAATGGCATATCACAATCCCCCACAGCAACAGCATCAGCATCAGCAACATGCTTTGCTCGACCAGCTCTACAAGGCAGCAGAGCTGGTAGGGACTGGGAATTTCTCACACGCGCAAGGGATATTGGCGCGGCTCAATCACCAGCTCTCACCTGTTGGAAAGCCCCTTCAAAGGGCTGCTTTCTACTTCAAGGAGGCTCTTCAATTGCTCCTCCTTATGAACAACCCAGTTAATCCTCCTCCAACTCGCTGCCCAACACCATTTGATGTGATCTTCAAGATGGGTGCTTACAAGGTGTTTTCGGAAATCTCCCCACTCATTCAGTTTGTGAATTTCACCTGCAACCAGGCACTGCTTGAGGCCCTCGATGACGTTGATCGAATTCACATTGTAGATTTTGATATTGGTTTTGGAGCTCAGTGGGCTTCTTTTATGCAGGAACTGTCCTTGAGGAACCGGGGTGCACCATCACTCAAAATCACTGCTTTTGCCTCTCCCTCAACTCACCATCCAATTGAACTCGGGCTTATGCGCGAAAATCTCACTCAATTTGCTAATGACATTGGAATAAGTTTCGAGTTTGAAGTGGTTAACTTTGATTCTTTGAACCAGAACTCCTTTTCCTTGCCATTTTCTCGATCAAGCGAAAATGAGGCTATTGCAGTAAACTTCCCTCTATGGTGCTCATCGAATCAACCAGCGATGCTTCCATCTCTCCTCCGTTTCATCAAGCAACTCTCACCGAAAATTGTGGTTTCACTGGACCGTGGGTGTGATCGAAGTGACCTCCTATTTCCTCAGCATATGCTTCAGGCACTTCAGTCCTACATTAACCTCCTGGATTCTCTGGATGCTATCAATATGAATTCGGATGCCGTGAACAAGATTGAGAGGTTTCTTTTGCAACCCCGAATAGAAAGCACCGTTCTGGGGCGGCTTCGAGCACCAGAAAGAATGCCCCTTTGGAAGACGCTCTTTGCATCTGCTGGGTTCACGCCTGTAACCTTTAGCAACTTCACTGAAACTCAAGCAGAATGTGTAGCAAAGAGAACTTCTGTAAGGGGATTTCATGTCGAGAAACGTCAGGCTTCCCTAGTTTTATGCTGGCAGCGTCGGGAGCTCATATCCGCTTCAGCTTGGAGGTGTTGAAAAAGGGGGAGATTGGGTTCTTAGCAACTCTTATTATGCAGAGGTTCCAATTTATCTACTCGTATAATTAATTATCAATAATATTGAACTGTTTTGTGGTATCTCTTAAGCAAGCTTAACTTTCATTACCTGTCATTCTTGCAACATTTTCTGCACTTGATTCATTTAAGTCCAGACAGACTAGCTTCCTTAGTGTAACTAAAAATCTAACTACTAGCATGTTAGTATATTATTTCTTCTGCAAAAACTGCCATTGTTGCTCTGGTGTTCATCTTCTCTGTCTCATGTTTTATTAATATGAAATGCACATTCTTCTTATTATGTTGGTTGCTTTACTTGTTGGACATGAAGACAGAACCGAGTTTGAAAGGAAAAACAAATTATTACGATAGAGAAAGTCAGTAGTGGTGACAATGGTCGTACTAGAGTTTCATCGTGTAACTATGTGCCCTTAACTTTTAGTGATTAATTTTAGGTCCCCTTTGATAACCATTCGGTTTTTTTATTATAATTTTCAAAAACTTGTTTTTGTTTTTGGAATTTGGCTAGACTTCAAATCTTACCTTAGGAAGACGATATTTGGAAAGAAATTGTGAAAAAATAAGCAAGCACACTTCTCAAAAATGAACGAAATGGTTATCAATCAAGGTTGTAGTGTTATGTATTTGTTTGTTTCTCTATAGTTTCTGCTTTGAAACTTCTCATAAGTGATAAACTTGTTAGAAAAGGACATTGCAAAACTTCAGCCAGTGTATTGAAACCAAAAAGAAACATACATTGATTTATAAAGTGTAGCTTTGGCTTTAGCTTTCTAAGTACACTACTAAGTTAGGAATCTTATAACATAGTGATATTGTACTTTTTTTTCTCTCTCTTTTGGGATAACTTGAGAGGCCTCACCAACTTATTCTAATCTCATGACCCGGTCCCACTAATCTTTGACGAGGCTTCGCCCGTCACACATCTCAAGCCCTCATCACCCTTACTCATTATTTGGGTTCTAGCTCGAACTTAAAATGCAGGGAGTCCTTCAAACTCGAAATATGCACACGAGCCATTCCCTAACTGGTTGCTTAGTTTTAGTTTTCAGCCCTGATGTCATCGAATGTGTGTTTTATTCACTAAGCTTCATGTTTCTTTTACCAAGAAGGATATTTCTTTGGATGCTGCATATCTTGTAGCTTAGATTTTGCAAATATTGTTAGTTTGCTGTCTTTAATCCTCTCTCTTTCTCTCTCTCAATCGAACATAGTGCGAGTTTTCGATAGCATGCATAGACAGTTACAACTGTTTTGTCAATGCAGTTGGAGGAATCTTAGACAGAACTTGAACCTGAATATTTTTGCTGCTGTTTAGATCCAAACCTCCATCTGGTTTAGTTTAAATTTTATCTTAACCATTCTGTTCGACCGAGACCCGAAAAGCTGATAAAACTAATACCCTTTTTGTTTGATTGAAGAAGTGGTTGTTTGATGATTTGAGTGATTCATTCACATTGCTAATTAAGTATTATACTTCCATCACCTCTAGTTTTCTTTTTAATTTGTTTATAAATCCAGTTTGAATGACTTTATAAATTACAATTATTCTCCCAAAATGCTTGTCTCTTTGCACATTTGAATATGAGATTTCTCTGTATGGTTATGGGAACAGGTACTAATCAAGCCACATGGGTCATGTTTTGGTTGAAGCCTCCCTCTTCAATTCTTTACTCTTTTATTTTTTTTTTCTTTAGTATGTTATTTTGGAGGCTTCCAAACATGGCCTAATTTTCAATGACTTTCTGCCTTTACTTAATTCTTAAAGCTTGAGGGGCAGTCCATAGAAATGAAATTATTAAAAAAAAAAGAAAAAAAATCCTCATACAGGTTCATATATATTTTATATATAGCATCAATAAAGAAACAAACAACTTTATTATTGAAGGGAACATGCCATGTTTGGACAGTGACAAAGATTAATCACATTTTTATTTGCTTTCCTCCATTTTCTTACTTATAATACTAGAGTTATGGTTACTTTAATAATAACAACATTTGTTTAGATTACTTGTTAGGAATTATAATTTATATTTGGTTTTGGTCGGGTTCATTACATATTTGTTGTTATTAGACGATAACATTTTTGTTATGTCCTACGAAAATGGTTTTAAAATGTAATTAAGCCCGTCAATGTATCGTATCTATCCATTATCATCTCGAAAGTTGATTATCACTTGTTTATAAACTGAAAAAAAATGGTGGTCATATAACTTTAATTTTCATTAAAGTATATAAAGTATTAATTATTATTGATGTTACAATTCAAAGGAAAATAATGTGTAGATATAACTTTAATTTTTGGGTAATTGTAATGGTTAACACTTTTCGAACTAATAATTATGTAGGAACGCTTTTAAAGAATTGCAAATATAGCAAAATCTATCGGTGATAGATTTTATCGTTAATAGATTCTTATTAGTGATATAATTTATTATTGATGGATTCCGAGAGTTAGATCTAAATTTTGTTATATTTATAATTTTTTTTTTTATTATGATAAATCTGCTAATACTTCATATTGATGGTTATATTTGTAACTTTCCCTAATTTTTATTCATTTGTTTCTAGCCTTTTTTTTTTGTTGGGTGAGTCAATTATAAGAAGCTGTGATACAATAATTCTCTGGAAGAAATGTGGAAGGTGTCTAGAAGTATGTTATGATAAAAATTATTGGAATTGGATATAAATTTGATAGACAAAATGAATGGTTGGGATTGGTTTTGATTATTTATTTATTTTTATAAATGTTTGTAATTTTTTTTTTTTTTAAATATTTATTTGTTTTTAGATGGTGTGTAAAGTACATAGATCTGCACAATAGAGTTGCTTTCATGAACCATCTATGATTGAGAGTTTCTTGGGGGAAGGAATGTGACAAGAGTCATATATGAAAATAAGGGGGATTTTTCTTTTTCTTTTTTGGTCTTTTATAATTTACAAATGATAATAGCCTTTTTCTTTTTCTTTTTCTATTATATTTTTTGAGGTACAAACCAATTTCTCAAAACAGACTGAGTTGAGTTAGTTCAGCTGGTTTGTGAAAAATGTAACTCTTTTGAATATATATATATATTCATTTTGATTTTTTTTTGTTGGGTTAAATTATAGATACCCTTAACTTTGAGAGGCTTAAGTTGCAATTATGCTTCTAAATTTTGTAAAGTTTCATTTTAAGGTAATTACATTGGGTAGTATTTTTGGGATAATAATTAAGTGTATAACAATAGTTTAAAATAATTGTAAATATAGCAAAATCTATCGGTGATAGATTCTATGGTTGATAAACTCCTACTAGTGATATAGTTTATCACTGATAGACCCTCCATTAGCAATATGATCTATAACTGATAGACTTTGAAAGTAAAATCAAAATTTTGTTATATCGAAACATTATGTATGTTATATCTATAAATATTGGACTTAATTACTATCTTTGCAATTGCCCTTTCATTTAATATCTTTAGAGAGCTTTTCCATTTGACAAAATTTCCATTTGACTAATGATATAAATTGAAAAGTGTTCAAAATATAATCTATAACTTAATTTTAAGTATATAAACAAAATTAAGATAGCTCTAACATATTGGACATAATTTACAATATCATTAACCAAACTGACTTTTTCACATATTGTACTAAAGTAAAAATGAAAAGAAGGCCTCCTATTTATCAATGATATGAGACTAAAAATTCGAGCATAATTAAGTAGATAGGCATCCATTACATTCCTTAAAATCTAAAGATTGGTCCTTCAACCTAATATTTGTTGAACTAATAGGAAAACAATGATAACAAAGCTTGGTTCAATTTCACAAACTTAGTTGTGAATATGAAAATATTGGACATCTTATTTTAGGGTAATTACATTTATTAGCACTTCTAAGGATAATAATTAACTGTATATCAACATTTATAATGAATTGTAAGTATAACAAAATCTACTGGCGAGAAATTCTATTGCCGATAGAGTTTTACCATTGATATGGTCCATCACGGATAGATTTCGAAAGTGAAATCTAAATCTTGTTATAGCTACAATTTGTTGCATTGTGCTATATTTTGAAATATTTTGTGTTTGATTGCTATATTTGCAACTACTCTATTCTTGGAATGGAGAATTCGGTCAAAGGAAGCTATATTAGACTTTAAATTGTGTTCCAAGAACGTCAAGTTGGGTCGTGGCTCACCCAAGAACCTCTGGGCATAGGAAAAAAACCTTTGGATAACTTAATCGTTATGAGTGAGATATAGAAAGAGTTAAATAATTATAATTGATTGAGCATTAAGAGGGAAGAATAAAATTGAAAAATAAGAATGTCATTGTCACATTTTGAAATGTAATTGATATAGAAAAAGGGAAGTGATGAGAGGGGGAATTGAAGATGATATTTAGAAGGATGCAGAGATATGGGAGCCATTTATTTTGTTGGGTGGGTTTGTGGTCCACTGGGCCACCCATTTGTGAGCACAAACTCTTGGCTTATTTGAAAAAGAGAACCCCCCAAAAAACAAAAAAAATTGAAACTTTTGCCCTTATCTTCTTGGGCCAATCAGGTAATTTAAAGGAAAATTGGAATTGGAGTTTATAGCAAATAAAAACGTTTGATTTTTAGTCAAATTGATGTCAACATGACGTTGAAATTACACTATGCAATTACACTCTATTTCCAAATTTGTTGACTATCTCTCCATTCACACCTATTTCGAGCCCATATGATTTTGGTTGTTGAGTTTTTTAAAATAAATATATATCTTTTCTTTCGATTTTTAGGATAGGTAATTTATTTTCGTTTATACATTGATTCCGTTTTCATCATATATTTATCCTTTTAAGACCTCTTACATTGATGTAAGATAGGAGTGATCGTTGAAACTGCTAAAATCAAATCGAATGCTAAATCGAATCGAAATCAAATTAATGTGATTCGGTTTGGTTTGATATATTTTTTAACTGAATTATTGCAGTTATCTGAAAATCGATTTCAAATCGAATCGAACCGTTTTCTTTAATAAATATATTAAATAACAATATAAATAATTGAGAAAATATGAAAAAGCATAAAAAATTAAAAAAACCGCGAAATCGAACCGAACCAAACCACTTATAATCTAAAAAATATTAAAAAACATAAAAATTAAAAAAAAAAAACCGTGAAACCGAACCGAATTGAACATGCGGTTCAGTTTAGACACTTTTTAAAATTTTCGATTTGATTTAGTTTGAGCCCCAAACCGAACTGAGCTACCCTAATGTAAGTAATCATTTATATTCTTGGATTTGGTGGATGGCCGGGTAAGAAGTATTTTTCACATTTTGGTCGAAACGCTAAGTTTATCCATAGCTCCCATCCTAGCCTCCTCGAGTCATTTTTTTGGTTTGTGCAATCAAATGTCTTTTTTCATTGTTCTATTTGGTCAATAGTGCTTAGTGTGGATGTGTCTCTGAGTTTTGAGATTTGTTCACTTGATTTCTTCTTCGTTGCAATGGCTTTTATCATTCGTCTGTTATCTAGAATCCTATTTACGTTTCTCGTCTCTTGACTTGTCTTAGCTATGCTTTTGTATCTCAATGATCTTAAGGTTTCCCATTTTCTTTTGTTGCAATATATAACTTTTACAAAAAGAAAAATAAAATAAAATAAAATAAATGTAGAGGCCAAACGAGATTCAATTTTTTTAAAAAAATAATTATACTTACCTAAATGTGATAATTTAAACTCTAAATTTTTAATTTAATCGAACAATGATGTAGATAACTACGCAGTACTAAAACAAAGTTGAGCTAAATAGGAAGTAGCATAAAAATCAATTAACATGTACTAAAAAAATATCAATTAACAAATCATCCACAACTTACAACAACAAAATACTCAAAATCTAACAACACAAAAATGTCATCTATTATATTGGTTCTTAATTAAAGATTTTGATGACATACCTTTAAACATGTATTGAATTGAATATATATTTCAGTCTTGATTGAAAAAAACTCTCGCTAAAATGATTCTAATTTAGTGATAATTGACATGTACTCACTCATTCATATTTTTATTGGCTTTTTTATCTTTAATCTCAAATTAATTAATTTTAATCAATATTTTGATGATAACAAACCTGCTTATTCACTAATAAATTTAGTGTTTTCAAGTCTCCATGGCATAGAGCTCGGAATAAGAAATCCAAGCATTTTGAATCACTTAAATCGGAACTCAAACAAAAAAGTTATGGCCAAAATAAGCTTTAAGAGAAAAATACCCCCAAGTGGTGATGTGGCAATTTATTCATCAAAATGGACCCAAATGAAAGGAGATATTTAGAGCTTGGAAGAGTGACACATGGTGAACTTTTGATTTTTGGATTATTTTTTAAAAAAATGAATTAAAAAAAAATTGAATTTAATATTATATAAGTTTGTGTGTAACTGCTAGCTTTGGACACATGTAGGTATCTTGATTTTTGTTGGGTTTTAAAAGAAATGATTTAAAAAATATATATTATTATATTATTTTTTTGTTTGTATCTAACGACTAGTCGAATTTAAATCTCCACCATTCAATTTTCTTTTACCAACATCTAGTGTTCCAAATTGAATTTGATTTTCACCTTTTCCCTCAATTTTTAAACTCTTCATCTTCTCCAAAATTAAAATAACAATTACACATGATTTTCAATTATCCATAATTCATTAAGCCTCCATTGTTGCTTTCTCCAAGTTTTAATTTTCTTTTTTTTCATTTTATTCTTGAGAGAGATTTATGTATGGTGAGGATTGATTTGTTGTGAGTTCAAAATTTTTAAATCCACTTTTTTAGAGAGTTTCTCAAGTGTGTTCTTTAATTTTCCAAACATTTTGTAAGGATTGCTCTTGGTCTAAAAAAAGAGCAGTTGTAATAGTTTGATCCTAATTCATGGAAATGATTGAGTTTGCTCTTGAACTCGCAAAAGAGCAGTGTAGCGGTTGAGCTCTAATTTGTGGGAAAGAGTCGTGAGATCCTTATTCAAAATCCAAAGAGACGCTTGCGAAAGTGGATGTAGGTTGAGTTTGATCAAACCGCTATAAAAAATTTCGGTGTTAATTTCTTTATCCCTATACTACTTTAATTTTGTAATTAATGTGTTATTATAGTTTATGACATGAAATTAATTGTAATATTTTTTCTTGAAGTTAACTGCTTGTATTTGTTTACTTTGATTGATAGTTCTTTAATTTGCATATCTTTTACCAATCTTATTATTGAAATTAAATTGGGTGCTTGAAATTGTTAATGTCAATTTATTAATCATTTTGATGTGAATGCATATATATAAAATTATCGTTTAAATTACTTATTAACAAAAGTATATTAATTTGCTTAATTATGCTCACATTTAGAAAAGGGTTTTCATTTGTTTAATAAACCCTATTCACCCTTCTAGGATTGCTACATCAATCCTATACTCTCGAAGTCAATAGTACAATGTTCATATCATTTGAGGTAGGGCATTTTTGACAAAACATCTCAATTTTGACCCATAAACACAAAATTAAACCAATCAAGTTGAAGCATCAAAATGACCAAACGATGGTTAAACAAATTCCTAGAATAGTTTCAAGATTCATCATTAAAAGAAATAGCATTGTCCAACTACTACATTATTATTCAAGAAAGGATTTTGTTTACCATGATTAGAATTTCAAAGTTTGGGACTGCCGGAAGATGTTGGGTTTTTTTCTTTTTTATGATTCTTCTTGTCTTGTTTGATAAACATTTATTGCTCAAATTGTGCATATTATTATTATTATTATTATTATTATTTTACAATGTTTGATTTTGTTGCTTGATTATTGGGTATTTCACAGTTAGATTAGGTTATTCATTCTAGTGATTATTTTTAAAGTTCATTCTAGTGACCTATTTGTAAGTGTTTTCTTAGTTAATTTTGTGTATTTTCTTAATTGATTATAAAAAAATTTAATTTCATTTTGTGGAGGTATTTACTTCTATCACGAATAACTCATGTTTAGAGTATAAGTTTATGAATTGAAATTGAAAATTTTCGATTTCGGTGGATAACCATTTCGGTCTCGTTTGATAACTATTTCGTTTTTCGTTTTTGATTTTTATAAATTAAGTCTATTTCCTCCCAATTTCTTACACAATGGTTAAATTCTTAGCCAAATTTCAAATATAAAAACTACTTTTTTAAAAACTACTTTTTTAATTTTCAAAATTTGGTTGGTTTTTTAAATAATTGTTAAAAAGTAAATAACAAATGAAGAAATTTGGAGGTGGAAACAGTGTCTACTAGCTTATTTTCAAAAACAAAAAACAAAAACAAAATGGTTACCAAACGAGACCTTCATTTTTTGTTTTTAGTTTTTGAAAATTAAGGCTATTTCCTCCTCTATTTCTTACCATGATTTGCATCTTTCTTAAGTATAATGGTTTAATTTTGAGCCAAATTCCAAAAATAAAGCAACATTTTAAAAACTACTTTTTTTAGATTTCTCATTTTTGTTTGGTTTTTTAAACCATTGGTAAAAAGTAGATAACAAAGAAAAAATTTGGAGGTAAAAGTAGTGTCTATAGGTTTTATTTTTTATTTTTTTTTTAAAAAACAAAATGATTACCAAACGGGACCTAAATTAATTCACCTAATTATTTATAGGAGGTTAAAAAATTTCACTTAATTATGAATGAGGATAAAAAATGTTGTAATGTATTAGAAATTTCCTACAGAGGATAGTTTT
Organism: Benincasa hispida; assembly: GCF_009727055.1. Classification (NCBI taxonomy): domain Eukaryota; kingdom Viridiplantae; phylum Streptophyta; class Magnoliopsida; order Cucurbitales; family Cucurbitaceae; genus Benincasa; species Benincasa hispida. Next base: position 4,315,981 of record NC_052359.1, on the reverse strand, counting down.
TTGTGATATGTAGATTATGGAAATTGAACCTCCCGTTTTAAAAAAAAAAGCTCTCACTTCAACCGCATGAATAAAAAGAGAAATTAAAAGAAAGCAATAAAACTGTAAACAAGAATTTACGTGGTAAACACCCAATTTGGAGAAAAACCACGACCTACTAGAAAGAAATTCACTATATAAAAAATTGTTATAATTATACAAACAATTCTCTTCCTGGTCCCAATTACAAGAGAACTCTAAAAGCTTTTAGCTACTCACACCTTTTTCCCACTCTCCAACTAGAGAATACAAAATGAATTTAATTAGAGTTAACACACTAAGCTTAAAGTGTTCCTAACTGGAACGACTTAAAACTAGAGGTATAAACTCCTTTTATAACTAGAGACATAGACTTCTTTTATAGGCTTGGAGTCCATCCCCATTCTTCAATTAATCAATGTGAGACAAATTGCACATTGGCAAGATATTTGAAGAATCTACAACTTCTGCAACATCCATTGTTTTCACCAACAATCATTTCTCAATTTAAAAAACTATAACTCCATCCACCATAAAGAGTAGACCACTTGAAATACCACCTCCAAAGATTTTCCTTTTTTGTCACATGCCGATAAACTTTGTTGATATTTATGGTGCAATTTCAACCTACTTGGGTCACCCGAAAGTCCTTCAGGCATCGACACAACTTTCACCACACACCTTGCACATCGACCAAGTCAATGCCCATGTGCGAACTTTTGCAACCACTAACATTACATCCTTTATCATGGTAAAGGAGATGAATTCTGTCTTCTTTAGAGGAAGTGATTGCCTCCCCTGACAAGAAAAACACTGTCAGCATCTAATCTAGGGCGGGCCCTTTGGCGAACTTGCTCTAATTTTCATGTGCCCAAACTGTCTTGCATGCCCAACAACCTATCTTCTGCTCGAAAACTCTCCTTTTTAAACCTCTGCTGGAATCACTCCGAAACTGTATCAGAATACCATCACCACTTAACTTGCACTTATGTAACACAGTTTGTATCAACACATCCTTGATTTGCACTAGCTACAAGCCAAAGTTGATCCTTTCATCAAATTTCTCTACATCAAACTTGACTGAACTCATAAAGCTTGACCAAAATCAGAAGCAACCAATCCTAAAGAGGATATCGTACATTCTAGCTGAACTAGATCAAGGGTCCTATCCGAGTCTGACTAACCTTCTTTGGCTGGCTGAAACTACAAACCTGACGACACTACCTGTTGGGAAAACCTACTCATGCATTTTTTCTACTCTCCAACTAGAGAATACAAAAAGAATTTAATTGGAGTTAGCACATTAAGCTTAAAGTGTTTCTAACTGGGACGACTTGAAACTAGAAGCATAGGCTCATTTTATATAGGTTTGAAGCCCATCCCCATTCTTCAATTTAACTAATGTGGGACAAACTGCACTTCTAGTATTTTGTAAAAAATCCAACACTTCCAACATCGAGAAAAAGAATGTATGACTTATGTTCATTTTGATTTGATAATTGTATATATATATATATATATATATATATATATATATATATATATATTTGACAATTTCAATCTTTTGATGTAAAAATAAGAATTTAAATATTTGTGCTTATAATCTATCATTTAATACTCTATCCTATTCAATTGTATACTAGGTTAGATCTCGACAAGAAAGAGAAGTATATTAGGAAAATGATTTCTTTTTTCCCATTTTTTTCCTAAACAAATATTGAATATTTTGATGTTACGTGGTTGAGTGGACTGCAAAAAAATGGGTGTACCAAAAAATGTACCTAAGTAGTGCTCTTTTAAAAAATAGATCTCTTCAAAAAAGAGTTATCTTTAAGAAGAAGAAAAAGAAAAATACTTGCATACATCATGGTGTACACCAATTTTTTGCCATCTAACTCAATCTTTCAACCAAAATTTCACCTAACAAACTTTTTTTTTTTTTTTTTTTTTTAAAAAAAATTTCTGGTAAAAAATGAGTGCAACTCAAGATATACCAAAAGTACTACTCGATATTACTCTCAACAAAAAAAACCTGTTTCTTATGTATTTGAAAATTTACTTTCAATTTTTTTAAAAAGATCATTAAAAAGAGATTATCAAAGCCTAGATAACAATTTGATTTTTGGTTTTAAAAAAAATTAAGCTTAATTATAAATGCTACTTTCACATTTTGATTTTTTTTGTTTTTTTATTTACTATGTAGGTATATTGTTTTCGGAAACCAATCCAAATTTAAAACTAAAAGAAAGAAAACTTTTACTAAAACTTCCTATCAATTTTGGAATTTGGCTAAGCATTCAAATATTTAATAAAAAAGAAAAGATAAAAACGACAATGGTTAAGAAGCTCTAAGAAAACAAGAATGATTTAAAAAAAAATAAAGAAATAAAAGTCAATTGATTATCAAACCGAGTCAAAGTAGTCTTATTTTTGAAAAGTTCAAACTCAAATTCAAACCCAATGAATATAAAATAGAAATTAAAGACCAAAGACCAAAAAGGGAAAAGAATAAGTTAAATTACAAGTTTGGTTTTGTGATTTTTTTTTTTTTTTTGGTAAAGATATTAAATTGTGATTGAGAGCATTCCACCTCACAATTTGAGATCAAGACACAATTAAAGACAAATAAAAGGAGTTAAAGAAAAGAAAAAGGACAAAAAGACCCTAGAAGAACAAACACCATAGAAAAAATATTTCATCTCAATAGAAACCTAAAGTTACATTAGAGCAACAAAGAAACACCTCGATCTTATGACCGGATCACTAACTACTTGAAAAGAACACAAGGGCCATGGACATAAAGATTACACTACATAGAGCTTAATGTTACTCATATCTTACTTTGATCTTTATTTAATGGTTTTCTTAGAGAAAAATATTGTTTTGGTCTCTAAGTTTTGGGTCTAATTTCTATTTGGTCGATAGGTTTCAAAATATTATACTTTTAGTTCTTAAGTTTTGAATACTTTGGTTACAGTTAGTCTCTAGGTTTCAAAATGTTATAATTTTACCTTTGAGAGTTTCTTTTCAATTTGATCCCTATGTTTCAAGATTATATTTACACTTTTAAACTCGGTTTTTTTACCAAATGCTCAATTTTGTAATGCCTATTAATTTAAAAAAATTAAAAGAATCACAATTAATTAAGTTTTATTATTTTTTTTATCACTATTAAAATTAAATTTAAAATTTCACTTCATTATTATTCTAAATTAATTAATAAACATTAACTCCAAACTTCAAAGAGTAAGTGTTAAGTGAAGAATCAAAAATTAAAAGTATAAATCTTAAAACTTATGGGGACCAAATTAGAACAAAACTTAATTTTCAAGGATAAAATTATAAAATTGAAATCAAACTAAAAGTCTAACATTTTAGGTTTTTATTTTATTTTATTTATTTTTGTAAGTATATAACATTACACACAATTGAATGTATCTTACTTATTGAGCTAATTAATTTTCTACTGGCCAAAATTACATCGATCAGTTTGAAGCAAACTATAGATAAAATCTCTTTTAATTTGTATACTAAACCACTATTTAACCTAATTCCTTTATATCTAGTGGGTTCAACATTCCCATTAATAATTACTTAATTTTCGTTAAATTATATAAATAAACTAATTAAAGTATCAAAGTACCCATATTCAACTTTTTAAAGTTCCTACCTTTTTTTATTTTTTTTTTTAACATTGAATAAATACATCTAACCTCAATCATAAGATATGGCAAAAATAATTAATATATTTGAGCCATGAGAGGGAAGCAGAGTTGATAAGAACATGAACCCACGATGCCATAACTTAAAACATAACAATTTTGTTTTTGTTTTGTTTTATTTTTAGTTAAAACCATCTCTCTCATTTTTGTTTTAATTATTAAGTTAAATAATGGCTTTTGATAAGACTTTGTTTTTATTGAAAAAAAATCAATAATGATTTTCAAAGAATTGATTGATTATTGAGGTTAAAAATTAGTAATAATAGACGATAATTACCAGAGTGTTAATATACCTAATATTAAAGTTATCATATACACACATATGAGGTTAATTTTTGAGAAAATTTCAAATTATTTACAAAAATAGTAAAAAAAATATTGATAAATACGGATGGATTTCTGTCAACTTCTATTAAAGAAAGATTAAATTTTACTATTTTATATAAATAATTTTTATTACTTTTCTATTTTTAAAAATATTCCTTAATTTTTTTAGTTTAACCATTGCGGACAAAAAAATTGAACCATTGAATACAGAAATAATAATGTTTTCTTATCTAATAAATTAAGCTCTTGGATTGATTTGGGTAAGAAAGATTTAATGGTGATTTAATTCATAACGACAATTAGTCACTTTTTTTTTTTTTGAATTTTTGAAAATTTTATTCTCCACCTCTCCATTTGTCATAATACATTTTTTTAGGTTTCCTCTAATTGAAATTTGATTATTCAATCTAGATAAATGATTCATAATTATGGTTAACAATGTTTTGTTGCAAATATGTTTGTGATCTAAGGATTTTTTTTACTACACCAATGTGGAGTGTGGAGTTAAGAATTGCATGTTAATTATGAGTTTTAGTCATGTTGAAAAGATTTAATACATAATATAAAGGTGTGTCATTTTTTTTTTTAAATAAGTAGGAGTAGAATTAATGGAAGGATCGGATGCCAAATTGGCTACAAAGTGGTTAGTATCCGTGAAGCCAGCTGGAAACCAACCAAAAAGGAAATATATCAACGTGTGTCCGCCGTCCTATTCCAAAGATACAGAACAAACTTGAAACGAACGAAACTAAAGAAAGTTTCCGAATTCCAAATGTCCAAGAAATTGAGAATTTCAGTTGCCGGTAACTTCTCATGAATGAGTATGGCCACCAACTCAGATGAATCAGACAAGAAAGCAACAGTTGGGAAACCCTGTTGGATAATGCCAGCTTAAGCCCTTCAAGCACAGCTATAGCCTCTGCACCCAACGGAGACAAAGTAAGATCCTAAAAACCAAACGAAGCTGCCTTCACCGAAGCACGACCTCCCTATAACCAGATCAACCCGCTTCACCAGGTCGTCACAAAACATCAACATAAACAACAAAAGTGTATTAGATGCTCCATCAGGAGACGGAAGGAGTCAAACCAGATGAAAGACGCCTATAATCAATCTCAGACCCTTGAGTTAGGAACTCAACCTATTCACCCAGGATAGAAACAAGGGTCAACTGTTAATTCCTATCTCCTAAAATGACCCAAGCCCTCACACAAAGCGGGATCAAAATTATCATTAATAAATTCTAGTTAGAAAAATATTGTTGTTTTCAAACTATTTGTACAAATATTGTTGTTTTAAATAAGTCGA
>NC_052359.1:4186176-4309344 GCF_009727055.1 Benincasa hispida | reverse complement strand
GGATTTGTAACCAGTTAGGACATAATCGAAGAAAGTGTCATTCGTTACTAAGACGGGCTCCAGATAGTTAGGGATTGAATGATAAATAATTTTTTTTTTATTATATATTCATTTTATTGTATATTCAATTTTTTTATTATAATTTATTGTATATTCAAATTTTTTTTATAATAATCTATTGTTATATTCAATTTTTTTTTTGTAATCAATAAAATTTTACATTATAATAATCTAATTATATTCAATTTATAGTATAATAATCTAATATATCTAATATATTCAATTTATTGTCTAACGATTATTCAATTATAGTATAATAATTTAATATATATTCAATTTGTTATCTAATGATTATTCAATTATAGTATAATAATGTATATATATTCAATTTATTGTCTAATGATTATTCAATTATGTATAATAATCTAATATATTCAATTATAGTCTAATGATTATTCAATTATAGTATGATTATTAGCTCTTTTTCTCTTTTTTATATATATTTCTATGGAAAGTTCAAATAAAGTGAAGACTCTCGCTCTCTCCTAAGATCTTGCTCTCTCACTTTCGCCTCCTCTAAATCTCACTCTCACTCTCTTGCTCTCTCTCAATATCTCGCTCTCTCTGTTATTGTTGTTATTTTTCCATTAATGATTACTAGCTTTCATTTCTTCTGGAACAATCACAAACACTTTTTTGATTATGGATCTACTTTTTGTTCGTAGACAAAGCTAATTCGGAATTGTCTTTCATTCCAAGGCATAACTTTCTACCATGCGCTTCATATATCACCTGGAGTTCGCTCCCAGAAATATAGCCATCCCTACCCCTCACGTCAATCCCACAAGCCTCCGTCTAATACGAAAATGATAACAAAAATGCATAGGTTGTTAGAAGCAGCTCGAGTACACAGATACATATAGTATACCATCTCATTACTTTATTTCCTCCATGAGAATGAGGGAAAAAGAAAAGTAATAAACCTGCAATCTCAAGGGTGGATGTGTGTCGAAACTTCAACCTTCGACAACCTAAGCGAGATTCGCGAGATTTTCTTTGTCGAGGATTGAAGTTTCGGCTTATGTATTGTTTCCAAGTTTTTCTTTGTTCGTCGAGTTCTCAACGTTCGACCTCTAGCCTCGAATTCCCAAAACAACAATATTTCTCTAATAAGTTTCAAAACAACAATATTTCTCTAATAAGATTTGAAAACAACAATATTAATATTAAAGGTCCTGCACAATAGTATAACAATTTTTTTTTCCTTTGAGATTTATAGCAGTGTCAGGAATAGCTTTTGAAAAAAAAAAACCTTTACAAATAAAATCATTTTTCTTGAAAATGTTAACAAGTAAAAGTTTATTTTTTTTAAAGAAGAAAAAGAAAAAGAAAAAGGCAAGTAAAAGTGTGTTTAATACAATAGCTTGTATAATCTTAGATGATTAAAAATTTTTTCTTAAGGAGATCTGAATAAATAAAAAATACTTATTGTCAAAAATTAAAAAAAAAAAATACTTAAAAAAATGAAATTCATTTGTAAGCTATTTTTTGAAGACTAGATTATAAAAAAAATAACTGTAAAGTGATTAATAAGAAAGTCTTCAAAATATGTAGCAAGAAAAAAGAAGATATATTTATTTAATAGATTCACAGTTGAAAATTATATAACAAAAAAAAAAAGCTAAAACATTATTATGGTATTTGTTCAATTTTAATTGTTATAATTTCAAATGTCTAATTTTATTTTCGGTGTATTTTTAATAAATCTTATATTTAGTCTTTCAAAATTAATTAAATAATAATAATATAATATGTAATTATATTTATAAATTAGAGTGAAAATATTAATAAATAATCATTTCTTCTTTGAAAAATCAACCATAAACAAGTTTTTTTTTAATAATTTTAAATTACATGTTCTAAAATTAGATTAAGGACTAAAATTTTTAACAAACTTCAAATTACAACTACCAAACGATAATTTAAACAAAATAAAATATGTAAAACAATAATAAAAAGAAGGAAAATAATATATATAAAAAATGATTGGATATGTCATCATTGTAATCCTTGTACGAAACAACAATAGACGAAAGAAGGGCTTGTTGAGAAATGGAATTGTTCTTCATAATTTAGAACATTGATTTATAATTTAAATTGAAAAAAATTATTAAAACCCAAATTGGAATATATTAAGAAAAGCGAGACCATCAGATTTGTGAAAAAAAAATATTTTACAACAAATGGCAAAAAGAAAAGGGCTGACTATATTGAATGATTCAAAATTCTTAGGCAAATTTTAATTTTGGTTCATAATCTTCTTTTTAAAAAAACTTCATTTAATTATCTTTATATAGTATTATATTGAAAGTTACTTAGGTCATTAAAAAAATATATTGATTCATTAACTTATTCTTTTATCAACACATTTTAACATATAAAAATATTACTGAATACGTTAATGTTACTTGAAAAAAATGGATTTTAAATGATAAAATAAGTTCGATCACATATGTTAAAAAAAGGGGAAAAAACATATGAGAAATCCTTCCACATATTCAAAATATGCTAATAAAACAAAATTTAACAATAGTAGAAATTTTTCTCTTTTTTAAGAAAAGATATCCAACATTTTCTAAACAAAATTTAACTAATTTTTAACACATAGTTAAAAATTTAAAAAGTATTAAATATCGTAGAAATGAGTGGGTTAAATCACTAGTTTTTAATCTCTAAATTTTCGAGTTTGAATTTATTTACTCTTTGAACTTTCAATTTTGTGTCCAATACAATAGAAGTCATTAAAATATTTGACAATTTTAAAAACTAAATTCATCTATTATATCATAATTGAGTGCTATGAATTTGAGATTCTAAACTTTTAATTTGATGTATAAACTTCCAAAGACCTATTAAACACAAAAATAAAACTTTAAGAATTTATTGAACACGCAACTCAAAGTTTAAGTCAAACACTTTCAAAGTTGATCAATGAAAAAATCTGGACACATACAAAAAGTTCAAAAGATTAAGAAAAATTGTTAGAATTAGCCCTCGATTGTGGGAACATAAATTAGGTGAAAAATTATGTAAGGTTTAATATAAGAGTTGATAAAGATAATTGAATTTAGAGAAAAATTGAAAAGATATAAGATTTGAAAAGATTAGAAATATCAGTAGAATCTCAATGTTAATTATGTATGAGATTTTACTGATAAAGACCAAAATAATCAATAGGATGAAAAAATTAATTTTTTTTTATTCAAATCACAATGGTTAATCTCGATCGAGATGAATAGAGAAAAACTATTTAAATGAATCTTCTAAAATGATTCTAATCCTAAAAGATGAAAACATTTGGAGGTTATACGGATGATTTTAAACAGGTAAGTTTAACCCTACCATATATTAAAAATTCTCACACTAAAAAAAAACCCTCAAGTTGGAATAATATAATAAGAAAAGAGAGATGAGAATGTGAAAAAAGATTGAAAAAGCTTTTAATGAAAAGGCTTTAATTAAAATAGTCAAATAGGCCAAACCTAATCAGATTAGATTAGGCCAATAAATTAATGCAAAAAATAGTGTATTTAATAAGCTGCCTTAAGAACTTAGATGGGAATTCTTTAGAAACATCAATGGCTGCCTAACTAGAGAGAGAAAATATAGAAAGAGACCCAAAAAACTTTGACAAAAAAAAAAAAAAAAGTTGGAATTTTCCATCTTTTTCACCAAAATGAAAACCTCCATGGCTGCCTAAACACAAACACAAACAGAGAAACACAAGCCAACAATGGAGCAATCTTTGTTATTTTCTGAGAATCTAACACCCCCTTCTGTAAGATTTCTCAATTATTATTTTTATTTCTTTCTTTTTATTTTTATTTTTTATTTCTTGTAAATTATTTAGACCCGTTTGGTAATGATTTTGTTTTTGGTTTTGAAAATTAAGCCTATGAATACTATTTCCACCTTCAAATTTCTTCCTTTCTTATCTACTATTTATTAATCGTTTAAAAAATCAAACCAAAATTTGAAAACTAAAAAAAATCGTTTTTAAAAATTTATTTTTGTTTTTGGAATATGGTTAAGAATTTATCCATCAAACTTAAGAAAAATATAAATCATTATAAGAAATGTTGATGAAATAGACTTAATTTTTAAAAATAAAAATAAAAAATAAAAAATATTATCAAACGAGATCTTAGTTTATCAATATTTCATATAGAAATTTCGAATATATGATTTTTTGATCGAAGGTATATATTTTATGGCACGATAAAAAGACAATATAATATAATTTTGCTTATGAAAAGATATATAATAATGTTTTTCTTTTCTTTTGGGTTTGTTTGATGTAGTTTCAGGTGATTGTTATAAATGCAAATATGAGTTGCAAAGGATGTCGCCAAAGAGTCTCTCAAATTGTCTGTAAAATGTCTGGTTAGTATTTTTCATTATTATTTATTTATTTATTAATTTTCCTTTTCATTTCTTCCTTCTTCTTTCTAACATAATTTAAACCTAATTTCTAATTAAAAATTAAGGCCATTTGAACAGTTTTAATTTTAAAAAAAATATATAATTTACTCATTTTATGAATAAGCTTTCTAATGTAATATGATTTTTTTTCCCTTTTTACTTTAAAAGTTAGCTTAACTTATAAATTTAGTTGATGTAATCTGGGTTTGACATCTATTTATAGTCTTTTATATAATATAGAGATATATAACCACTCGGCTAATTTTCACATTAATTTATTTAATTGTTTTGGTTTAATTTCGACAATAAGTGAGGTGAGATTCAAAGTTCAAACTTCTTGATCGAGAGCATATTTTTTAACTAGTTGTATAATACTCAAATAATTGACTCTTTAATTGCTTGTTATACCATATATCAATTCGGTTAAAAATTACATTATTGGCATGTTATATCAATATTTTATTGATTTTTTAAGTATATTTACTAGATCGAAGCTTTGGCTAAAGTTTAAGAATGTAATTTAAATTCATAAATTTTTGGAGATTTTATTTTTTTAGTTTAACAACATACATATATAAGATGAGAGGATTCAAATAGTAAACATCTTATTCAAATGCCACACATCTTTAGTTTATTCCAATAATATATATATAACTCTCACATAATGATTCTAGTAAAAAAAGGGTAAAAGATAAGGTTGATGCCATACATTCCACGTACGTGTGTATGACACCCACTACCTGTAATAATGGGGACAAATATATATATATGGTTAGAAAGTATAAGTAAATGGTAATATATATTTTTTTTAGAATAAATGAGAATCGAGGGATTCAAACCTCTGACTTTAAAGAAAATAACATATGTCAATTATCGTTGAGACATGATTATTTTGACAATATATTTCTATTGATATAAAGTATTTTGAATGAAAGTTAAAGTAAATATCTATGTAAATCTTAAACTTAAGATATATATCAGTTATGGGATTGATATAAAAGTTATAATTTATCTTTATAAGTGGTGAGATTAAAGTTAGCCCTGGCCTCCTTGATTGATTGCATAACAAAAAAGTTTGACTCTCGAAAATATGGACATGTGTGTGATCTATCGTTAGAGTTGCATGCTATGAAATAGATGATATATTTAAATGACTAAGAGTGGAGGGATAATGTAACACCCGAATTTAAAAGGGATACATGAATGAATTGATATCACATTCGATTAAGAGGGATCCTAAAAACATGAAAAGTATGATTAAGAAAGACTTAAAAGACTTGAAAGTTATTATCTATACCAACAAGATGCACTTTCCTTTCCGATGGCTCAATTATAGGAACTCCAAACTTAAGCATGCTTAGCTTTGGAACAATCTTATGTTAGGTGACCTCCTAGGAAATTTCCTAGAAAGCATGGAGGCAAAACATGCTAAAAGAACTCGTGTTGGTCTGTGAGAACAGTCTTCATTTTTAAAAACATCTCAAGACAAGCGAGGATGACGTTGCTAGGTTGTAGAGGAATATCAGGGCCATCAAGTGCCAAATCCAGATCTCAAATCCTGGGTTTGGGACGTTACAGATGATATAGTAAACTAACATACAACGGAAGAAATCAGAATCAATAAGCACTCTAATTATACTTAATTTGAGTTCAAAAGCATGCTAATGACAAATTTTGCAGAGAAAGGGTCTCATGAGATACAACCTTTGATGAAACTCTTTGATTTTAGCTTCTCTCCAAGAAATTGATCTCCAAATTTTCAGTAGACCACCAAAATGATCTTCTCTACTATCCTCTAACTTAAATTGAGAGGTGAAGTCTCTAATTGAAGTGAATTAAATTGAGGAGGAAGAGAGTTTGGAGAGAAAAACCAGAAAATTAGTTTTCAAACTTGCATGAATCCTCTCCACTTCGAAAATTTGAAGCTTTTAACCATGAAAATCATGCAACTAGTTGAGCTTCAGAACAATGACACCTCAAAGACCATATTCAAAGTGGGCTAGGTGTTTAATTAAGATTAAACCACTTCAATTGAAGATGAAAAATTGAAAATTCCACTCGAAGTGGAATTTCTAATTTTGTTTTTCAATTTACTTAATTTAATTTAATTTTCTTCAAAATTAAATTCAAATTATAAGAATCAAATCTGAATTTGGTTTTTTTAAACAAATTGAAAAATGATCGAAATAATTAATTAAATAATTTAATATCAAATATTAAATTAATCAAACACCTAATTTAAACATGAATTCTATTTATGTAATTCAATATTTAAATATTTTAAACTCTCCAATTACGTTTAATTTCGATAAATTAAATGTTTAATTATATCAAATATAATTAAACAAACCCTAAATTGAGTTTGAACACTTCAAATTCAAAATCCTAATTTCGAATTTGAACATTTTAAATTCGCTCAATTCACTAATCCAAGATAAATTTTTACGAGTTAGTAAAGGGACCTTATGGACCTATAGATCATGAGCTCCAACGATTTGAGATTAATTGGCTAAACTCTTTAGACCGAATTAATCAATATCCGTTAACTACCGAGGCACATCACTATAGTTCGACAGTTGCACTCTCCTCACTGTAAATATATTTCTGTCTATTTTAACCATAACCAGTAAGTCGATCCTTTACAGGTTGTTCGTATTTACAGCTAGGTCAAAATTATCGTTTTACCCTTGTAAATACATCTTTCTCCTTAAGCTCCTACTGATCCTCTATAGAACAATTTGGTTTATAGTCCAACTAATAAACCAAAACCCTTTCGGTCATAGAGGGTGGGGCCCCATTGTTCAAGACCAGAAATCTGTACTTAAGAGAACAACCTATCTGTTAACCTTAATTTCGGGTAGGAGTGAATTTCATCTTGCTGAACTATGTCCCCAGCTAACTATCTAGTCTTTTCCCCAAAATGGAAGGCTTATTGAGTAGTGCTGTTGGACTACTCCCGAATAAACAGGAGTTCATAGTTAGCTCATGATTAAGATCGAGTTACCTTAGGTCATTGAATTTGAAATAGTCAGTTTTAACAGTAAATGGTCGTTATAAAAAAAAATGATTATTTTGGGGTTCGGTCTTATGCAAACTCATTGCATAGAATGCCTCCACATGAATGATTTTGTGACCATTGTTTGTATCAGTATACAAAATGAGCCGCATTCAATAGTGTCACCAGGATGAGGTACCCAATCTCACCCCAATACTTAGACCATTTTGGCTATATACTAAAACTCGATTCACTTTTATGTCTCCACATAAAGCTAAAGTATTCATATTATAGCCATGAATTCGTTTATTGGATTTTTATAATAGAATGCAATATCAATAACAATTTATTGAATAAAATACTCAATAATACTTTTATTGATAAATAAAATATGTTAACATTTACGAATTGTGAGTTTTAGGACATTCTCAACAATCTCCCACTTGGACTAATACTCCAATGAGTTACAAATATATACAAATATATAACGTTTACAATGTTGAGAAAATAGAGACAATACAATAAACTACGACATCTGTATACCATTGACATTCTCCCACTTGCCTTAGATTATGAAGCTCGTAGTCTTAGTCCGACCAGGTGGCCCTCGAACACTTTAGCCGAGAAGTCCTTTGTAAACGAATCAGCAAGGTTATCTTCTGAGGCTATCTTCATGACTATCACGTCTCCTCGGTATACTATCTCCTTGATAAGATGGTACTTTCTTTCGATGTGTTTTCCACGTTTGTGACTTCTTGGTTCCTTGGAATTGGCAACTGCACCAGAGTAATTGGCAGATGCATATTTGGAACCACTTCCAAATCTGATAGGAACTTGCGTACCCATACTACTTCGCATGCAGCTACATATTCTGCTTCCATCATGGAGTCAACTTCTGTTTGATGCTTCTCCACACTATAGCTCCTCCGTTAAGAGTAAAAATTGATCCTGAAGTAGATTTCCTAGATCTACATCAGTCTGAAAACCAGAATCAGTGTATCCCCATAAGGATCAAATCCTTAGGTATATACACAAGCATATAGTCTCTCGTTCTCCGAAGATACTTGAGGATGTTCTTGACAGTAGTCCAATGACTATGTCTAGGGTTACATTGGAACTTGCTGACGATTCCTACTGCAAAGCATATATCAGGACGTGTACATAACATAGCGTACATCAGACTCCCAACTGCTGAAGCATATGGAATTCTTTTCATTTCCTCAACTTCTTTAGACGTTTTAGGACACCGTTCCTTTGAAAAATGAATTCCATGTCTAAAAGGTAACACACCCTTTTTGAATTTTGCATATTATACATTGACAACATTTTGTCAATATAAGATGCTTGAGATAAGGTTAGCATTCGGTTCTTGCGATTCCAAACTATTTGGATCCTGAGAATGTACTGTGCATCTCCCAAATCTTTCATTTGAAACTGTGACACTAACCATCTCTTTACGTCAGCAAGGAAACTTGTCTCATTCTCAATGAGCAAGATATCATCAACATAAAGGACTAGGAAAGCTACAATTTTGTTGACTATTTTCTTGTATACACAAGGTTCGTCAACATTCTGTTCAAAGTCATAAGACTTGATCGTAGTGTAAAATCTTATATTCCAGGATCTAGAAGCTTGTTTTAACCCATAAATGGATCTTTTAAGCTTACAAACCTTTTGTTCTTGACCATGTTAAATGAACCCTTCTGATTGAGTACATGTAAATACTTTCATCAAGGTAGCCATTCAAGAAGGATGTCTTGACATCCATTTTCCATATTTCATAGTCATAATATGCAGTAATGGATAAAAGTATTCTTATTGATTTAATCATGGCAACAGGAGAGAAGGTTTCTTTATAGTTCACCCCCTCTCTTTGGGTAAAACCTTTTGCCACAAGTCTGGCTTTGTAAGTTTGCACCTTGCTAGTTTGGTCTTGCTTTCTCTTGTAGATCCATTTACAACCTATAGGTTTAACCCAATTTGGTTGATCTACAAGTTCCCAAACAAAATTGAAGTACATGGACTCCATTTCCACGTCCATAGCTTTTATCCATTGCCCCCTATCAATATCATCCATTGCATATTTAAAGGTCAATAGATCCTTTAGGCCATCATCAGGTATGATGTCCTGAGTTTCTGTTAAATCCATGTAACGTTCAGGCAGATGAACAACCCTCCCACTACGTCGAGTCATTCTCAATTCTTGAGAATGATGTGATGGGGCAGCAACTGTTGTTGATGGACTAGCTTGATCAACAACTTTTTTTGATTTGTCTGTAGTATCTTTGGTGATTTCATTCAATACTAGTTTATTGCGAGGTTGATGATTTCTAATATGATCTTCTTCCAAGAATGTAGCGTTTCTCGATATAAATACTTTATCTTCTTGGGGATCATAACACAATCTACCTTTTGTTTCCTTAAGGTATCCTACAAATAGACATAATTTTGAACATCGTTCTAATTTCTTAGAGTTTTGCACCAACACGTGTGCCAGATATCCACAGATTTGGAAGTGACATAAACTACTTTTACATCATCTCCATAACTCATACGGTGTTTTTGAAACACTTTTTGAGGGAACCATGTTCAGAATATATATTGCAGTCTATACTGCATACCTCTAAAAGGATTGAAGTAACTGAGCATAACTCATCATCGAACGAACCATGTCTAACAAGGTTCAATTTCTCCTTTCTGCAACACCATTTTGCTGTAGTATTCCAGGTGTTGTGAATTGGGATTGAATTCCATGATCTACTAAATAGTTTTGGAATTGTAAATTTATATACTTACCACCTCAATCTGATCGAAGTGTTTTAATTCTTTTTCCTAATAAGTTTTCAACTTTTGTCTTAAATTCTTTGAACTTTTCGAGAGTTTTAGACTTGTGACTCATTAAGTGAATATAGCCATATTTGAAATAGTCACCAACAAAATTGATGAAATATTTATATCCTCCTCGAGTTTGACATTCATCGGACCACAAAGGTCTGAATGTATAAGTTCTAGGGTTTCTTCGGCATGAAGACTTTTTCTAGTAAAAGTTCTTTTAGTCATTTTTCCTTCGAGATATGATTCTCATGGCGGTAAAGAACTGTCTTCTAACTAATTTAGATGACCATTTTTTACCAATCTCTCAATCATGTTTAGATTTATGTGACCAAGTCTAAGGTGTCAAAGATATGCATTAGGAGAAATTTTTCGTCCTTTATTTTGAGTTTCTGCCGTTTTAAATATCTCTATGTTTAAAATGACTTTTGCTTCAGTTGGTTTTAATACATACAAGTTATTTTCAAGTCCAACAGAACAAATATGAATACCTCTTGAAAAAACAAACACTCCATTGATTTCAAAAGATACTTTATACATATCTTCTAACAAACAAGATATGAAGATCAAGTTTCTTTTCATTTTGCGTACATAATATAATTTTTTTAACAAAATGAAAGATTATCCAAAATATAACTTTATGTCTCCCATTGCTTCAGCTAAAATGACTTCTCCTGTTCCAACCTTGAAATTCATTTTGTGTTTTGAGAGTTGAGTCCAAGAACTATTTTCTTGTAGAAAAGTGCAAACATGGTTAGCGACTCTTGAATCTAATATCCAGGTTAAGTAAAAAATTTCCATTAAGCATGTTTCAATTACAAGTAAATCTGATTTACCTTGTTTCTCCTTTTCTGCTCTCTTTTTAGCTAGATATTTCGGGCAGTTGCTTTTCCAATACCTGTCTTCTCCATAATGGAAATATTTTCCTTTGGGAGCCTTGGTTTTCTTAGCAGCAGGTTTCTTATTCCATTTTCCCTTTTTCTTCATTTGGATACTTTTATTTTTAGAAGAGGAAAGTGCAGACTTCTTTTTATTTGAAGGTTTCATTCCTGAAGATGATCCCTTCAAAAATTTTTTTCTGTGATACAACGTTTGCTTCATTTTCTTTTAATTTCATCATCGATTGGTAAGTCTGGAGTTCGTTTAAAAGAGTAGTCATGTTGTAATTAATCCTATTCATTACAACATTAGTTCGAAAGGTCAAGAAGCTCTTCAGAAGAGACTCCAAGATCATACTAACTTGACTAGTCTCATCTATGATAGCGCCGTGAGCTTCTGCAATATTAAAATGGACCATCATGTTCAGAACATGCTCTCTAACATTGATCCCATCTTTTATGTGTGAATTATAAACATATTTTATAGCCTCATGTCATATTGAAGATGACGGTTGCTCGAACATATCTTGCAACGATGCCATGATTTCACGAGTAGTGTGCATGGTTTCATGTTTCTTATTGAGTACATCAGATATGCTCGCCAAGATGTAGACTTTTGCCTTCTCATTAGCCCTTACCCATCTACCATAAACTTCCTGAACATTTAAGTTAGTATTTGAACTGGGATGAGGAGGACATTCCTCCGTTGAAACAAACCTCAGGTCACCAACCACTAGAATTGTATTTATGTTCAGTTTTCGGTTAGAGTAACATTCTCCATTGAATTTGTCGGAAGCAAGAAGTTGTATAATCGAGTTCGACATTGCTGAAAAAAACAAATTCTATTAAATTATGCATTTAAATCCAATTTTAGTAAATGTAATAAAGTACTCATATTTCTTTATTTATTTGCAACGATACTTTAGTGAATAGAATAGATGCTAACGAGGAACAGTCATATACTCTTTCACTGAAGTAAGACAATCTTGACCAAATACTATATCCAGAAATAACTCTTATTCCTATAGTAGTTTGGTTACCGTTTTCGGTTAAGAACTAACATTTAGCAACTCTTGTAAGTGTGAACCCCCATTGTTAGATTTTATAGAACGATATGAAAATGCACTCGAATTGGAAGATAATGTTCAAGACGGAACTATAAAACCCTATTCATTCTTGAAACTTGGATTGTTCCGAATTCTATGTTACAACCCTCCAAAGGGATCCCCGTCGTTAACGACTAGTTAATGCCGCCTAAAAACGACAGTAGGCGCAACATAGGAATCTCACGGTTTAAACTAATAGCAGAGACCGTAGGATATGTTGACACATTTACTTCACCCACTTACTATGAATTACTTTCCCATTCACCTTGTTATTGATCCATGCAAACACTTTCTAAATGGAGAAGTCGCGGTAAAAACGACACGAAACCGAGCATGGATCTCACAGTGTAAACTCTTAAGGATACGAGAGTTAAAAACGATATATCGTATATATTGTTAATCTCCCACTGAAGTGTTCTAAATATTTAGGTATTATTTTACTTAGGTATATTCCGGCTAATTTTAAACAACCTAGTCTATATGATTTATCCAAGTATAATGTTTATATTTGGATTTAAACCTACGATGTCTAGGTGTTAAACCAATTTTAAACTTCACACAGCTCACGCAAATTCATATAACCTGTTAACAACGCTCAACATTTCAGTCATAATCCCCAGGTAGAAGATGTTATGTAAACCGTCAACTTAAATACCTCTAGCCTTAGACAGGATTATGAACTGATTGAGTTTGTAGCCGTATTTTATAAGATAACAACCTATTTTAACCGTTAAAAAAAGTTGTTAACATAAGTGAGCATGCTGTTAATCTTTGTTATAGATTTTAATGTCTAATCCGATTTTACAACAATTTATAAAACAGTAGACATGCTATCCAACCATAACATACATCAAAGGCATTCAGAATTAACATAACACTTATATTCAATTTAAGAAACCCTAAACATGCATACTATATATTATAACGAACTTATAACATAATATTATGTATACAACATGCTTTCCCATGGTGGGATTTTATATCTAAATGACATACTATATGCGCAAACATGTTTAACTCAAAATATAATATATATCACATGCATAAAATAATTAAACAACATCCATATGGTTCAGCTTTGGCATCCTAAGCAAGCAAAATAACTATTTATTATAAAACTAATCCAAAAACAACTTCAATTTGAGTTTGGACTGCTCGAATCGACTCGAACCAGACCCGAACCGGCCCCCAAATGATTCAATTGAGGTTGAATCGGATCAGAAGAGAACCAAACCGATCGAATCGGCTTCACCTGCGCGAACCGACTTACGAACACGTGCGTCTTTCTGGGCTGGGATGAGCAACATTGCAACGCTCGATCCCAGTGTTGCAACGCTCCATCCCAGTGTTGCAACGCCATGTGTTTCATCAAGAGCAGCGTTGCAACGCTCTGTGGGCAGCGTCGCAACACTGCCTGGTAGTAGCTTCAACTCTAGTTTTTTCAGTTGTCCAAACTTGCTTCAAATTTCAATTACAGCCTAATTTGGACTCTATTGACTCTAATAAAATTGCAGACTCTAGAGCACACATAAAAGCTCATCAAACAAGAGTCCATTACAAATTAAACTTCATAATCAAAGAGAAAACTGCTAAAGTTGAATTTCAACCATATCAGTTAACCAAATATGCATTCTTAGAAATTCACTCACCAAACTCAAATTAACGTTAATTGAGTAGTTAAATCATGTTCTGATACCAATTGATAGATAAACTAACATACAACAGAAGAAATTAGAATCAATAAGCACTTTAATTACCTTTAATGTGAGTTCAAATGCATGCTAATGACAAATTTTGCAAAGAAAGGGTTTCATGAGATACAACCTTTGATGCAACTCTTTGATTCTTGCTTTTCTCCATGAAATTGATCTCAAAATTTCCAGTAGACCACCACAATGATCTTCTCTACTATCCTCTAACTCAGATTGAGAGGTGGAGTCTCTAATTGAAGTGAATTGGATTGAGGAGGAAGAGTGTTCGGAGAGAAAAACCAGAAAATTAGTTTTCAAACTTGCATGAATCCTCTCTACTTCGAAAATCTGAAGCTTTTAACTATGAAAATCATGCAACTAGTTGAGCTTTATATCAATGACAACTCAAAGACTATATTCAAAGTGGGATAGGTGTTTAATTAAGATTAAACCACTTCAATTAGAGATGAAAAATTGGAAAATTCCACTCGAAGTGGAATTTCTAATTTTGTTTTTCGATTTACTTAATTTTAATTTAATTTTCTTCAAAATTAAATAAAAATATAAGAATCAAATCTGAATTTGATTTTTTTTAAGAAAATTGAAAAATGATCTAAATAACTAATTAAACAATTTTTAATTAATTAAATAATTTATATCAAGTATTAAATTAATCAAACACCTATTTTAAACATGAATCCTATTCATGCAATTCAATATTTAAATCAATATTTAAATATTTTAAACTCTCCAATTATGTTTAATTTCGATAAATGAAATATTTAATTATATCGAATATAATTAAACAAACCCTAAATTGAGTTTGAACACTTCAAATTCAAAATCTTATTTTCGAATTTGAACATTTCAAATTCGCTCAATTCACTAATCCGAGATAAAATTTTATGAGCTAGTAGAGGGACCTTATAGACCTACAGATCATGAGCTCCAACGATTTGAGCTTAGTTGGCTAAACTCTTTAGACCGAATTAATCAATATTTGTTAATTACCGAGACACACCACTATAGCTCGACAGTTGCACTCTCCTCTCTGTAGATATATTTTGGTCCATTTTAGCCATAATTAGTAAGTCGATCTTTCACAGATTGTTCGTATTTATAACTAGGTTAAAATTATCGTTTTACCCCTATAAATACATCTTTCTCCTTAAGCTTCCACTGATCATCTATAGAACAATTTGGTTTATAGTCCAACTAATAAACCAAGACCCTTTCGGTCATGAGAGGGCGGGGCCCCGTTGTTCAAGACCAGGAATCAGTACTTAAGAGAATAACCATCTGCTGACCCTA
Source organism: Benincasa hispida (assembly GCF_009727055.1). Classification (NCBI taxonomy): domain Eukaryota; kingdom Viridiplantae; phylum Streptophyta; class Magnoliopsida; order Cucurbitales; family Cucurbitaceae; genus Benincasa; species Benincasa hispida. The sequence continues at coordinate 4,294,049 of NC_052359.1, read as the reverse complement.
ATTTTGGGTAGGAGTGAATTCAATCTTGTTGAACTATGTCCCTAGCTATCTATCCAATCTTATCCCCAAAATGGGAGGCTGATTGAGTAGTGCTGTTGGACTACTCTCATCTATGTAGATCAAAGGATAATCCCGAGTAAACAGGAGTTCATAGTTAGCTTATGATTAAGATCAAGTTACCCTAGGTGATTGAATTTGAAATAGTCAGTTTTAACAGTAAACGGTCATTATAAAGAAAAGTGACTATTTCGAGGTCCGGTCTTATGCAAACTCATTGCATGAATTCCTCCACTCGCATGTCTCCACATAAATGATTTTGGGATCACATCGCTTGTATCAATATACAAAGTGGGTCGCATTCAATAGTGTCACAAGGATGAGGTACCCAATCTCACCCAATACTTATAGACCATTTTGACTATATACTAAAACCTGATCCACTTTTATGTCTCCACATAAAGTTAAAGTATTCATATTATAACCATAGACCCGTTTATTGGATTTTTATAGTAGAATGCAATATCAATTACAATTTATTGAATAAAATACTTACTAATAGTTTTATTGATAAATAAAACATGTTACCATTTTTGGAAATGCACGTTTTAGGATATTTCCATCAACAGATAGAGTCTATTTGAGAAAAAGCTTGGTGATTCTTTGTAGAGGAGGATTATTGACACACATATATATATATATAAGTTATTATTCTTAGTTTCGTTTGACATTTTTCATAGTCTAGGCTTGCTTTCTAAGGAATTTATTTATTTATTTCTTAATATGCAGAATTAGTGGAGTTCACCATAGATGTGACAAAAAGACAAGTGATTGTAAAAGGAAATGTCAAATGCCAAAGCAAGAATGAAGAAAATACTATGAAGAAGTGCAATTCTCTCAAATCCCCCTCCCCCCAATTTTCAAACAAGTGCTTTTGACTTTTTGTTCTTTCGTTGATCCAAGTAGATATTACATATACTCATATTATTATTATTATCATCATCATTATGAAGCAATATATATTATTTGTTTATTCATGCATTTGTACATCTAACTTGAACTACAAGTTTATGTTCTTACTTTAATTGATTAATTGACCTTATAAAATTTCAAAGTCAAATCATTGTGTTTCATGGGGAAGAGATTATATATATTTTTTCCTCTCTTCTTTTTGAAGTCCAACGTTTTCTTGCTCTACATGATGGATAAAGAAAGTAAAGGTAGCATACTGAGTGGTGTTATTTTAAAGGGAGAAAAAGAATATACATTCTGTCAAACGGCATTAGTAACTCGGATGGACAATACGAGACGTCACAACAGATGAGCTTGAATATTTCGAGTTCCAACAATTTTGAGCGCAAACGACTAGGTTAGGTTGACATACGTTGATCGGCGGCTTTATTTTCGTTTTTACAAATGAAACAAAACTATGCTTATTTCTATTTTTCAAACCAACCAAAATCAATAAAAAAAAAAAAAAAAATGAAATCTATTTTTACAAATAGTTTCTACACGACACAATCCTCTTTTTGGTTCTTTTTTTAAATCACTCTATTTTAACACTTAATCCTGGAACATGATGAGAATTTTGACCCTCAAATATCCATTTCTTATTCTTATCCAAACCATCTATAAGGTTCGTAACTTCTAGAGGGTATTCAAATCATCCGACAATCCGAAAAATCTAGACTACCAAACTCAAATTATATGTTGGATTGGGTTAATTTAAAATTTGGGTTGGATTGAGTTAAGTTTTTAAAAATATTTTTGGGTTGCATTTTTTAAAAATTGGAGTTGACCCGACACAACCCGAATTACTGATATTTATAATATTTAGCCTTTTAGGGTTTAAGATATATTCTTTCTGCCATGTGAGGTCTCATCCTCAAAGTTCTCTGATTCTCTCTACCGTTTGTCTTTTACCTCTCTCTCTCTATCGTTCGTCTTCTACCTCTTTCTCTGTCTCTGTCGTTCATTGATAACTGGTATAAATATAAGTTATTGTTCTCTCAAAATTGGAATAATTAGATTAAAATAATGTAAACACATTCATAATAAAGAGAAAACACATGGAATTGCATATATGTGATAAACTCAAGCAAAAGTAACCTTTAAGTAGAAATTGCATCACTAACGCATTTTAATGCATTTAACGAGAATTTACTAAGTGTTGCAAATAAAGCCAACACAAGGAACATGCGTCCAGTTAATCCGATGAACGGTAGATACATTTGGCTCGTGTAGTTAATGTCAAATCATAACTTGCAAGCATGGGCAACTGACTGGCAGAGTCCGAATGAGGTAGAATTATAGACGGCTAACTCAGGGTATGAAATTTAATGCAGTCACATCACCAAGTGGCTGAGTTGATTGCCTATATAAGGAGAAGCAACCTGCAGATGAATGAGTTAGACAGATTAGTTAGAGAGTTAGACATTTTAGATCTTTCAATGGCCAACAAAGACAAAGGCTCGTGTTGGGTTGTATGTCTTAAAACTTGCAGTTTATAAATTTAAACATATTCTATTTGAAATAAAGAAGTTATTGAGGTTTATTCAATAAATATGTTATTGAATATGTAAATTGCACTTGTAAAACCTTAAATCCAATTAACTAAGATTCATGGCTATTACATAAATACTTGGACTTTATGTGGAGACATAAAATGGATCAAGTTCGAGTAGATAGCTAAAACGGTCTATAGTATACGAATAAAATTAGGTACCTTATTCTGGTAACACTATTGGGTGCGGCTTACTTTGTATCTAGTACAAACGATGTGATCCTAAATCTTTCATGTGGAGACATGCGAGTAGGGGCATCCTATACAAAAAATTTGTATAAGACTGGAACAAGAAACAAGTTAATCTTACTTTATAACGTTGTTTACAATTTAAGACTGGCTATTTCAAATCAATGACCTAGGTAACTTGACCTTAATTCTGAGCTAACTACAAACTCCTGTTTATTGGGGATTATCCTTAGATTTTCATAGGTGAGGGTTGGCTCAACAACGCCAGTTTGATAAGCCTCCCATTTCAAGTGTAAGACCGGGTAGATAGCTGAGAACATAGGGTGCAAGATGAAGTTCACTTCTGCCTACTTTTAGGGATAGTAGAGAAGTTGTTCTCTTAAGTACTGATTCCAAGTCTTGAACAAAGGTGCCCACCCTCTCGCTGGTCCAAGAAGGATTCAGTTTGGTGATTGGATCATAAACCAATTGTTCATTAGAGGATTAGTAGAACTTAAGGAGCAAGATGTAATCTCGGAGATAAAACAACATTTGACCCAGTCGTTATTACGAAAAACCTGTGAAGAATCGACTTACTGATTATGGTTAAATTAAGTGGACAGAAATATATCTACAGTGAAAGGAGTGCAACTACTGGGTTTTAGTAGAGTGACCCGGTAGTTAGCTGATGTTGATTAATTTTGTTTAAAGAGTTTAGCCAATTAATCTCGATCGCTGGAACCTATGATCTGTAGGTCCATTAGGTCCCTATATTAGCTCACAAACAGATTAAACCTTAGAATAGAGTGATGAGTAAATTTGAAGTGTTCAAATTTGAATTAAGGGAATTAATAATTATATACGATATAATTGTACGTTTAATTATCGAATTAAATAATATTTAAATTTTATTTAAATATTAATTATATAAATAGAGATTCATGGTTATGGAATTAGTGTTTTACTAATTTAATATTGGATATTAAATTATTTTAATTAATTAAATAATATTTATTTAAAATTAGAAGTTTGAATTTTGTAAAAAAAAAAAAATCAAATTCAAATTTACTAAAGGAAAATTGAATTTTAAAAGAGATTTTGAAATTCAAATAAGAATGGGAAAATTCCACCAAAGTAGGTTTTTTCCACTTGCAAACTCAACTCCCACTTAAATTCTCCAAGTAAGAGGTGTCAATCCTCAATGCAATAAGATTGCATGCTTGGTATGAATAATTTTTTTTTTCACTTCAGCTAAAAAGGCCATGCAAACTGATTTTTTTTCCCCCAGATTTTGAGAGGTTGAAGAAAGAGTTCTCTCTCTAGCAAAACTAGTCTTCTCCTAGAAAATTTCTTAAATTTAGCTCATTTTGAATCCCACAATTCAATCCAAGGTCCTAGAGAATAGTAGAGAAGATCAATTGGTGGTCCACAAGGAGTTGCTGAGGAGATTGAAGCTGAATATCGTGGATTGGAGAAGGTCTTCAAAGGTAACTTCTCAAAACCCTATTTTCTACTATGAACATGTTTTCATAATTACTAAAATTGATGAATTAGAGTGCTTAATGATCATGATTTCTTTCACTAATTGCATGCTAACTCCAACATTTAGTATTAAAGCATGATTTAAGCACTCAATTCATGGTAATTCTAGCTTGGTGGGTATTTTTCATAGGTTGTATGAAAATGGTTGGTGATATGGATAATTTTAGTTTTGGCATTTTAATTCTCTTCAATTAAGTGTTAATTGTTGTAATCGACTCTTTGTTTATGGGCCTTAATGTGTGATTAAGAGTCTATAAATTTGTTAAAGTCAATAGAGTTGCAATTAGGATGTAATTGAAGAAAGAAGCAAGAGAGGTTACCTGCAGAAAACTGAGTTTCAAGATACTGGCAGACAGCATTGTAACCTGCTCATCATTTAGCCCAGAAAATGAAGAATAGCCTGAAACGTTGCAACACTGTGTTCGATCGTTTTCGGAAACGCGTGCCCAACTCAGCCAGTTCGAAGGTGAAACGTTTTGACTGGTCCAGTTCATGATGGTCTAATTCAGCCCGATTTTGGTCAGTTTAAACCCTTTTGGTGCTTTGAAGGTCCGGTTCGGGTCGATTCAACTGGTTCAGAAGCTTTTTGAGTTATTTTTCAATTATTATTGTAATAATTTAGGCCTTTTGCTTATTTAGAATGTCAAAACTGGTCCATATCAGTATGTGTTTGATTATTTATGCATTGTGAATGTATGTTATAATTAAATGAATCTTATATGTGCATATCGTATGCCATGTTGATTTAAAATCCCACCATAGAAAGTATGATATAAAGAGTTATAATATGTAGTATGCATATTTAAGGTTTCAAGTATTTAATATAAAGTGTTATATTAAATCCCGAAATGCTTGATGTATGTTATGGATAATCAACATGTCTATTGTTTTATAATTGTTATAAAAATCGGATTAGACATTTAAAATCTATAACAAAGATAAGATGCATACTCACCTGGGGTTAACAAATAACAACTTGTTTTAATAGTTAAAATAGGTCGTTATCTTGTAAAATTTGGTTACAAACTCAATCGATCTATAATCCTGTCCAAGGCTAGAGGTATTTAAGTTGACGGTTTATGGAACATCTCCTACCAAGGGACTATAATCGAATAATGAGCATTGTTAACCCGATGTTATGAGCATGTGTGAGTGGTGTGGGGTTTTAAAATTGATTTATTACCTAGACATCATAGGTTAAATCCAAATATAAATGCTATAGTTGGATAATCATCTAGACTTAGGATGTTTATTAGCCGGAATAAACCTGAGTAAATATTTACCCAAAACAAAATAGAACACATCAGTGGGAGATTAATAATATATACGATATATTTTTGTTAGCTTTCACATCCCTAAGAATTCACACCGTGAGATTCATGCTCAACTTCGTGTCACCCTAGGAGTCACCTCCATTCAAAAAGTGTTTGCATGGGTCAATAGCAAGGTGAATAAGAGAAATAGTGTTGGTTTGAGCAAGCATACAACAGAAGAATTCAGGATCATTAAGCTTTCTAGCATGATAATCAAAGAAGAAGAAGAGATAGATGAAGAAGTTGCAACCGGACCTATGGTTGCAACGATGAAGAAAGCTTGACTGATTTGAGTGAATTGGAACGTAAACTTGAGGAATATAGGCCTGCAAGAGTTGGATAGAAAATGGGGGCCCTCTAGAGAGAATTGGAGAAGAAGGAGAGAGTGTTGACCCGATAGGCCAAAAGTTATAAAAAGAAGAAGGGAAAGAAGCAAGAAAAGAAAGGAAAAAGGGTGGCACCTGCGTCATCCAAGCAAAGAAGGGGGGAATACATCATAAACATCATCGACGCAATGGGTTGGCGTCAATTGTATGTCAGCCCATCAAGAATCTAGCCCCACCTCATCCGCACATTCTATAACAACGAATTTAATGAAGTGAGGAATGCGATGTTAGTGGAAGACTACCTTGTTCACTTCTTCCCCAGAATTATTAATGAAGTGCTCGACGCACAAGATAACCCTGAAGTTGAGGTTACCGCTTCATCGAGTAGCCAACTCGAAGTCAATTAGAAGATGTGGTAAGAGTAGTGGCCAAGCCGGGAGCAGATGGCAAATTTCAAGAACGGGTGTCATGACTATGACACCCAGAAATCTTCTCCCCAATGCCAACCTGTGGCTATATCTGATCAAGAGTTGTATCATGCCTACAACGCATGATAAAATTTTATTTAGGGAGAGGTTCTTGGCCACCTACTGTATAATGAAACACATAGCCCTTGATGTAGGCCAACTCATTATTAATCCGATTAAGAGCGTCAAGGGGAAGCCACGGGGGCAGTTGTATTTTTTGTGGTTTATTTGTGCATTGTGCGAAATGCCCAACACATAAAATTTTATCTGTGCATTGATGTAGGCCAACTCATTATTGATCCGATCAATATCTGTGTATTGATCCAACCTGTGGCTATATCTGTGCATTTCAAGGAAGTTGATGCATTGATGGATATCATGCTCATTAGGCATTTATTAAAAGGATTGCCCAATCAGCCTAAATTGCCTCCTAAGTCAAGTACTTCTAGGCCTCAACCATTACAGCGCAAAAAGAAGAGAGCACGCGTGGACACTTTTGGGGATGAGCGGAGCAATGAAGCCCTACCTAATGAACATGAGTCTAAGGTAAAGCTTGCGTTAGACTACGGTCTTGTGGACCTCAACCTGCCTCTTTTCCCTTTAAGCCTCTCAACCCAAATGCTTCCTGTTAATGAGCCAACTAGTTTAGAACATCATGATGAAACGCATAGGGACCCGATTAGTGAAACAGTGAGCCTTAGGCGTTCTCCTCACTACTCTAGCTTACCTTTTGGATTTGACCCTTCAACACTTATCTATGAGCCAATTGGATTGGGAACAAGCAACGCTCACACTTTTAACAGTCCAGTTTATGAGATGCATGAAGCACAACAACTTTTCTCTTGCTCCCAGCCCAATGTACCTACACCTCCTGCCGCATCTATCAACATGGATGAGCTCAAACAGTTCATCCAAACCCAACACTGGCCCATGCCCACCCATGGAAGCTCTGTGTTTTCAATAGGCGACTATATAATGCCAAAATATTATCTTGAGGGATTACCTGCATCAACAAACATTGAGGAGTCAGGACTCGTTTGATTTCGTGATGCAATATATTAATCAAACCTTTATGGGAATTTTTGCCATGCCTCTGCTGCAGCAACACTTGAGAGATCCCCTTAGTTTCATGGATGAAGACCCTACCCCTGAACGTAGGGATGATGTGCCGACCTCGTGATCAAATTTAGGGGTGTTGGCTTTTTTATTATGATTATTTTGTTAAACTTTTGTATGCGTTTATCCATTTCAAATTTCATGTAATTATCTTCATCATGAATGCAATATATCGTTTTGATTCTTGCGTTTGTCTTAAATATTCCTTCTATTTTGCGTTATTATTATTCATTTGTTCTGCATTTTGCATTGATACCTCGATGATGACATTAATGTCCAATAATCTTAAAAGTGTTTAGGATAGGCGTTAGAAATCTAAGTTTAGAAACTTCACTGAATGAAACATATCTTTGATTTCCTATGTGTGCAAGCCTCACCTCAAACCCTCATTTTGAGATTTTCTGAGGCATTTTTAAAGGTCTTTTTCAATAATGGGGACCTTGCTGACCTCCAAAATGAGGGGAGGGGGAGAGGTTCCAATTGATGCGTTCTCTCTTATAAAAAGCTTCACAATTTCACTCGTTAAAAAAAAAAGAAAAAAAAGAGAATTTTTTAACATAATAACAAACTCCACTATCAGCGCAATGGGAAACCCAACCTGATATGAGTTTAGTTGGAAATGGCACCTACTTGCAATTAAATGTCCACATGACACCCGTGGGGGAAAAGAAAAATGAAGGTAGGTAGCCAAGACCAATGCATCCCAACTCCACTGTCTAAGCCTAAGGAAAAGAGAGAACATAAAGCTTAGTTAAGAGTTTAGTTATGAAGGGTACTGATTTGTAGTTGGATGTTCACGTGACACCTGTGGGGGCAAGCCAAAATGAAGAGTTACTTGAATCGGCACATGAGTGATCATTAACGAGTAATAAGAACTTACACTGAAAAAGAGTTTTTATAAGGAGAGAACCTTCTAACGAATTCTTGAACTTGAAACATGAGAATGTCTTGGAAAGCAAAAGCAGTTTTGAGGATTTGCTTGCCGTGTAAGAGATCGAGGATATATTTCTTTAGAAAGGGAGCAAACTTACACTCTAGATGTTAATCTTAGACACTCTAAGTTAAAAGACATGACGAGACGCGAAACTAGTTGCATTAAGGCTAGGTGAGTATGCTAAGGAATTATTTTGGGAATGCTTAAAGATAAGCATTGTTCAAAATTTGGGGGTGTGATAACTTGTCGAAATACAAGTTATTGTTCTCTCAAAGTTGAAATAATTAGGATTAAAATGATGTAAACACATTCATAATAAAGGAAAAAGTATGGAATTGCATATATGTGATAAACTCATGCAGAAGTAACCTTTATGTAGAAATTGCATCATTAATGCACTTTAATGCAACAATGAGGAGAATTTACCAATGCAAAAAGCATGCGTCTAGCTAATTCGTGCATGGTAGATACATTTGGCTTGTGCAATTAACGTCAAATCATAACTTGCAAGCATGGGCAACTGACTGGTGGTGTCTGAACAAGGTAGAATTATAGGCAGTTGACTCAGGGTATGGAATTTAATGTAGTCACATCACCAATTGCTGAGTTCATTGCCTATATGTGAAGAAGCAACCTACAGATGAAGGAGTTAGTTAGTTAGTTAGAGAGTTAGACAAACACTTAGAAAATATGTAGATCCTTCATCTCTGCCGATTGCAACAAGGAAAGAGGAAGAACGATTGTCATTCTCCACTGTTGGTAACGAAGTGCTACCAAAGAAATGCTCGGGAGAGACATTTCCTTCATCCCTTCCACATAGTTGTCAACAACAAGCACAAAAACAAGCCAAAGGGAACAAGAGATTAAACATTGCAGCTTGACTCTTCTTCCTTATTTAGCATTTTCATTCATTTTCTTATTTGATTGAAATGAGATTTTATGTAACAAAATATATTTTCTCAGTTTAGTCTTTATTTCAACCATTCCCACATTTCATCTATTAAATTACTAAGGTATTTGTATGTGTGAAGTTTACTTTCTCGATATGTGCTAAAAGTATATTGTTTGAGTCCACCTAATTAGTTGATTGAAGTAAAAGCACTTAGTTTCTCGAGAGGGTAAGTATTTGTGGAACTCATCAAGCTAAGGTGTTGAGTAATTTTAGAGATAAAGTTATTCATGTCATTTGCCTGTTCATTTTGACTAACACATACATCTCAGAGATAAGACAAATGTGGCATTCAGATCGAGAGATGTTAAGCATAACTTAAGAACAGACTTTGAACGTATCACACATATACACTTAGATTTTAGAAGACAACTTTATAATTTCCATCTCATTTTCACTGTGCTTACATAGGCTTGTTGTTATAACTAGAAAATCAACACATACTATCTAATGCATGATCCATTCATCTACGTATCCTCTTCCTCTTTATCTGAACTCTTACTTTATCTTGCAAGTGTGCTAAGTAGTTTAGTGTACCTAACCAATGCATACAGTTGATTAGTAAAACCATAGCAAATAGATCACTAGACCATCTTGCGTTAGTCTACACTAGATTCCCCACGTTCGAACCTGGACTTACCAGAACATTTAAGTTAGATTTATACTTGTATCTAGTGTAAGAAAACTTGTATGCAACTGGCAAAGTGTGCTTGATCATAAAATTTTCATATGTCCGATGCATACCATCATCTTCACACCATGAGATAGATCGGTCATTTTTCCACAATCACATTCTCATAATCAATCATCTTCACAAAAGTACCACGAACGCCAACATTTATCCATGTGAAGTTGAACTGTTAAAGCCTCAAAGATCTCCTAGCTCTCAGTTTTCGTCTTCGTTCCTGTGGTCGTGCAATAACCTTCGTCTGTCATTCATTCCTAATGACCTTAACCCTCAGCCTTCGTTTTCATTCCGGTGCATCAGCTCAGCCTTTTCCTGCCATTCGTGTCACACCCCAGATTACCTTCTTAATCTGAGAAGAGATGTGAAGGCAGTAGTTGCCAACCCTTTTATGACAACTACTGCCTAACATACTCCTGTAAATCTGTGTCCTTAACACCTGTTAAACCTGATCAACAGTTTATAAATCTCTAGAACTTAACACACAATTCTCAACAATAGTCAAGGCATAATATTTACTACTAATCAGAATATTAATTTCAACATACATAACAGTTATAGAAAACTAAGTGTATTACAACAACTGCTCGACATAAATTCTACCCTGTTCCCCATGGCATGAACATAAAGACTAAATTAAGAAAAAATGATGAACCACCTAAGCTTCAATTTTTTTAGGGTCTAGGAAGTGACTGACTGGCAGAGCTGCTAGGCCTCAGGACGTCGACAACTTCCTAGGGAGGAAAACATTAAAAAGAATGAGTTGGTAAGCCTATTGAGTGACCTCTTTTAAGAAAACATGCTTTCATAACTCATAGTGTAAGCATCTTAATAATAAAACATTCTCATTAACATACCAGGGTGAAAACATAACATGAAAACCCTTGTTTAAAATATCTCTTTGCCGATCACACTTTATTGTGATTGGCAAAGACATATTTTAAATGTTAGGAAGTCTTTACTGATTTGGAAGTTGTTTCAAATATGTCTTTGCCGATCACACTTTATTGTGATAACAGTGGGGTTATGGAAAATTCTAAAGAACCTCAGAGTCACTGAAGAGGCAAGCACATATAACAGAAGTATCATTTGATCTGGGAGGTTGTGCATCGCGGTGATGTGATTGTCATGAAGATCGCATCAGAGCACAATGTTGTTGATCCGTTTACAAAGGCTCTCACGGCTAAAGTGTTCGAGTGTCAACTAGAGTGTCTAGGTCTACGGGATATGCGACACCTTATCTAGAGGAAGTGGGAGATGTTACTAGGGTATAGTGTATGCCTTAGTTTATTGTATTTTGTACTGTTTTGTATTGTACATAGTCTCCTAAGGCTTTAGGACAAGTGAGAGATTGTTGGGAACGGTGTCCTAAATCTTTTGGTAGTCTTGTAGTTTTTAAATTCTGTAAACATATTATTTTTAATAAAATAAGTGTTATTTTATAAGCATTTACTCAATCCAATAAACTAAGATCCGAGGTTATTTTAGGTAAATTTAAACAAGTATGTAGAGACATACAAGTGGATTTTGTTTAAATTAATAACCTAAATGATCTGTAGTAGATGGATAAGGAGGGATACCTTATCCTGGTGGCACTACGGATACGACCTGCTTTGTAGATGTTACAAGTGTTGTAAAGTGCTACAAATGATCTGATCTTGATCATTCATGTGGAGACATGCGAGTGGGGTATCCTATACAAAGAGTTTGTATAAGACCAAACCACGAAATGATTAGTCTTTTTATATAACACCGTTGATAATTGAGACTTACATTTAACTAGGATGACCATAGGTGTCATGACCTTAATCTTGATTGAGCTGGGATCTCCTGCCTATAAAGACGGTCCTTTGGTTTGTATGGGTGAGAGTGGCCAGATTGCCAACTCAACAAGCCTACCATTTTGGGGATTCGTCTGATTGGGGAGTTGGGAACTCAGCTACACAAGATGGAATTCACTCCTTCCCCGAAACAAGGGTAAGTAGATAAATTTCTCCCTTAAAGGCTGAATCCGGGTCTTGAACATAGTAGCTACACCCACTCTTGGGAAGAGAGGACTCAGTCATAGTCGAACTATGATTTATTGTTCATTTGAGGAGTCAATGGTACTTAAGGAGTTAGATGTAACTATGGGGGCAAAACGGTAAATTGGCCCAACTGTACTTACGAGCGATTTATGAAGGGTCATCCACTGTTGATTGGTTATATGGATACAGAAATATATCTATAGTGTGAAGAGTGCTATTGTCAGTCTTTAGTGGAGTGCCCGATAATTAATGGATGGTGGATATCGTGATTAAAGAGTTTAGTCAGTTATTCACGTATCGTTGGAGCTTTAAGCTACAGGTCCATAAGGTCCCCTTGGTAGTCAATGGGTTCAAGTTTGAAAATCAGATTTTGGGTTAGTTTGAAGTGTTCAAATTAACAAAAGGAAATTTGATTATATATGATATAATTAAATTGATTCTATTATATGTGATATAATGGATATAATTTGATACATTATTCGATTGGAGGAATTAATATAAATATGATTTGTACTAAATACCATAAAATAGAAAAAGAACTATGGTTTATATGTTACATATGATGCAATATTAAAACTATAGATTATAAATATAATATGATAAATTGGTTATTGTATTTGTTTATAATTTATTAATTATATGATAATTAATAATTCTTTTTCTTAATAACCGACTTGAGTGCGAGGTTATTTGCGGTTTATGGTAACTGTGAGATAAAAACAAAAATAATTTTCCAAATCATTAGAACATTCAATTCAGTTGTAGCATCTCACAAAGATTAACTATTGAGTAAAAGAGTTTTACTAAACGATAGTATTACAGAGCCTAAACGAACAAGTATCGAGTTTACTATACGATAGTTACTCGTTTACTACACGATCGAGTAACAAGTCTATATATAGGCTTCTTCTTGTACACGATTGTTGGATCGCGTTCTTCTTCTACACGATCGTTTACCTCCTTCTTCCTACTATCCAAAGTCATACAGAGCCCACATCTCCTGGATTCTCAAACTGAGAATACCAAGGTATCCTATGGTGGTCTCTGGTCAGATCTGGCACACCTTTGTATGTTCTAGATTGATGCCAGTGCTGTGCCTCACGAACGTCACAAGAGACCGGGCCAAACTCCTTTATTGTCTTATTCAAGGGATGTCCATCAACGTTGATCGTGTCATTAGGGTGTTGATCTGTCATTATGGGCGGTGTTCCACCATTGGTAGCTTAGGTTACCCAAGCCTGATTATCGAGTTGTGTTGGAGGTCCAGGGTAGAGATCTCCAATGACGAGAAGAAGATGGGGGATCGTGCTCCCAACAATAGGTCAACGGTCTCGACCTTCTGAGGGAAAGGAGTGGACCATTCTGATGATGATGACGACAAGAAGGACAGAGAGAAGGAGCAGGCTCTAACAATAGAGGCACCCTCTATGCTAATCCCCAGGATCAGACCGAAATTCCTGTTGGAGGAGAGTTCTATGCAGAGCAGGCATACAAGATGTCAACTGAGGCACTCTGAGTAGTGACCGAGTCATTGCGAGTGAGTCAGGAGACTGCCCGTCGAGCGTGGTGCATGGGGAGAACGGTGAACTTCATTGCTGAAGAAAACTGTCTCTACTATGCCAGCATCGGTTTCCAAAGTGGCCTTGAGAGGGACCCAGACTCTCCCAATTTCGATTGAGGCTTGTTTCTTTCTTTTTACTCTATTTTATTTCTTTTTGTGTGCCCTCGGTTGTTTCTTTCCTTTCCTTTTCTTTTCCTTTTATTATTTTAGTTTTGCTAATTTCTTTGTTTTGTAGGTTTTCTTTTGTAATTTTTTTTACTGTGTTCCCTTTTTGGAGGCCTCTCCAGAGGCTTATCTATTTATGAGCAGCAGGAGAGCCCACCACTACCACTGTTGATGCGAGATATTGTTATCAGGGGAGGTTTTCTGTTCCCTTGTTTTCATTCTTCTTGAGTTTTACTTAGAATACATTGGATACGATGTATGTTTTTAAGTTGGGGGTGGGGTACTCGTTGGGTAGTTTTTCTATATATTAACTTGGGGTCCTTAAGCATTGTGCTCGGACTATGATGTGTATTTTTATTGCCTTGCTAGCATGTTTTCTCTATTGTTATCATGATAATCTACGATGCACTTTTTCTGTAATGAAATTTGCATGAAGGAACGTTCGGATTGCATGATCATGATTTTTAGCCCATTTTTAAAAATCTTCTTGTCACTTGCGTCTTTAAGTCATTGTTTTGCAACATTAAACCTTGCATGCTTAGAATTGGGTTATCTGGTTTTTCACCCCGAAAGGCCCATCTTTGATTTAGGAGTAACTGTCCTTGTTTTAGAGAAAAACTAGACAAAGTGGATAAAAAAATGGCCTATAAAAAAAAGAGAGAAAAACAAAGAAAAGCAATTTAATTGTAATTATGAAAATAAAATAAAAATAGAAAAATCTAGATAAAAATGAGACAATCGATATGCCTGCAAAAAAAAAAAAAAAAAAAAGTGTGCGTGTGTGCATGGATAGAGTTGAAAAGAGCTACCTCTGTTGTATTCAGTTAGGGTCCACGAGAAAAGAGTGATAGGTTCCCGACGATGGAGTGTGAAAGCTAGACCTCTAGGTAAAAGAAATGCCCTTTATGTTTTGTATGTGTGAGTTTAGGCACTATTGTCTTAGTATTGCCATTTTTTTGCAAGTATGGTATGTCCAAGGTCGATAACCTAACCAGATTAGGGGAAAAACGGGATGAGAATCTTTTAAAACTTTTCCGGGCTGTGCAAGCTTAACTATCAAAACTCTTGGCTCACTTATGGATGTTTAGATAGAGAACATTCTTAAACTTGTGCTTCATTGATTGATCATAATTGAAATTCGTTCTTGATTCCAACTTTCGTTCAATCTGACTATTGAGACTGGAGTAACAACTTTGCGAATTAAACTAGCATGTCTTTGAGTGTTTTATATAATGTTTGATTGTTTGTCTCTACCATGCTCGAGACGAGCAAGAATTAAGTTGGGGGTGTTTGATAGCTCTAAAAAGGAGCTATTATTCCTAGCTTAATTCGAGCTCATTAATAGATTTTATGTGTTTATTTTTCGTATTTTGTAGGTAACGAGTAACCAACAGGTAGAATTAGGGATTTGAAGCTGATGAGGACTAATTTGAAGCGATTTGGAGGAGATTTGAAGTATCCAAGCTTTAAGAGATGTTAAAAGACCAAAATACCCCTAGCATTAGTGTCACAACGCCGTGCAAAGCTTCAGCCCAACGCTGTAAAACAATAGCGTAGCGTTGCAATGCTTCTTTAGAGCATCGCGATGCTACGACATTTGATGGACGGATGAGAAGCGCGCACGCAAGTAAGCGTTGCAACGTCGACTATAGCGTTGCAACGCTACTCTAAATTTTTCTATAAATATTTCCTTTTGCTAGATCAAAAGTATGCTGAATTGTATAGAAAAAGGCCCTAAACATGCCGAACTCTTCATGGAGGCTGAGAAGAGGCCTTGATTTTCTCTTTTTCCTTTATGTATTCATTATCATAGGTTAGATTTATCTTTTTTGGATTATGGTTTTGTATCGGATTGTATCCCATTGCTTTGTCTATGAATCAATGAGGTAATATTTAATTAGTTCTTAGACTAAGTGTTCTTAGACTAAGTGTTCTTTTTCCTTTATGTATTCAATTTTGCGCTTTAGTTAAGAATTGTGTTTTTCTTTAATCTCGTATGAATTAGACTTGCTTTTGTGTGTTAAACTGATGACCCTATCACGATTGCATGTCTTTGCTAGTTAAGTTCAAGCTTGCACTTATCCTTATAATCGTCCATGCTTTAAATTACCCTTGTAGTACAGTTTAGATGAACATGCTTAGGTGTATAGGCTAACCTTGAATCTTTGCATCATATATTTATTCTAGATTTAAAGAAATATTTTGATTATTTGACCATGACTTTCCTGACACTTAATCAACATAGATGAATCCTTGATTTTCATGCATGTATTTCTAGTTCTTTATTTCCACTAAGGACCCAATTGCATCTAGGAGCATGTAGGGTAGTTAGGGCACGGTTTTTCCAGCCTCAACTACGGATTAGGACATTGAGGACTAAACGAGTTCTAAACTATGGTTTGTATTAATTGATTTTCGACCTTTGTAGAGATTGATTAGTTCTTACCAAGTTAAGTAGCTATGCATGCATAATTCAAATATTAGTTAATTGCACATAACATTGACTTAATTTACATCGAATGAGCATTGAGGACTAAACAGTCTTTTACTATTCCATATATCCTTTGCAATTTACTTCTTTTGCATCTTTATAAATCAAACCCAAAACTCCCGTTTTTACTATTTTTTCCGTAGTAAAATCTAACACAAAAAGAAATTAATTCTTCGTTTCTCTGTGGTTTGACCCTGCACTTACCATTATTGCTACATTTTAGTGGTAATAGGAGTAGTTTGGTGTATTATAAATTTACTTTTGACCAGACTTGAGGCTTATTAACGACGTAGGTTTTTGGCTCTGTAAAAAATGGTGTCGTTACCGGGGACACAAGCCAATTAATATCTTTTAGTTAAATTCGACAGTTAAAATTTAAGAGCAAAAAAAAAAAAAAAAAGATAGTTTCCTTTTTGGTGTCTATTTGTTTTTTTATGGCAAGAAATATTAACAAGTATGGTCTTCCATATGCGGAGCAACGGGAATCACAAGAGGTACGAGAGATTCGAGGCCTTAGAGGTCAAATTTCTAAACTAACCTCTGTTGTGCGAGTTTTGGCTAATATACAGGTTCAAATTTTGCACGAGCCTGAGTGCAGATACTATTCTTCTTGGGAGTTGGCTAGTCAAACACTGTTGCCAATGCCATATCAGTCTACCCATGCAGGTATTTCTTTAGAAGATATAGTTAGGGAACTTTCTAATCGCTCTAGTGTTTTTCTCCAGGAACAACCCTACTACTATCAAGAACCCATCAATTTCCAGCAGAATGGCCTCTGTTTCGAATGTGAGATCAGAGCTGAAATTCAAAATTTTAGTGACCAAATCGCTCAAATTACTAAATCAGTTAGGAAACTGGAGGATTCTTGTGAAACACCTTCTGAGGATGTCGAGGCGAGCAGTAGAGATATGAGCATAGATGATCCCGTAAAACCAATAGTCCTTCAAATTTCAAAGCAAGCTAAGGCATTGGATTATTTAATGTGTGAACATAATAATGATTTTGCTAAGCACACAAGAAATCATTTAGAGCCATCCTGCATTTGTGGCACTAAGCTCGAACTTGTGATGTAATATGCGTGGACCGATTTGGACGAGTTAGTGAGGTTAAGCATGAGCATGGGCTTAATTTAGAAGGATTTCAGGTAAAAGAGTTAGAGGCTCCCAAATCTCTCCCTGTTCTTTGTACTGGTATTCCTCTTAATCTTGAATTTTGCTTGCCTTCACCTCATGAGTAAGTTGAGTCAAAGTCTTTCTTTTTAGTTGAGTCAGTTTTAGAGTCTTTTATTTTTCCATCGTTTTTGAAAATTGAAAATAAAAAATTCGACCTGTCTGGTTTTTTTCAAAAGATGGGAACCCTTATAGCCTTGCCAGGCTATATTGACTCATCCAAGAAAGAACCGGAGAAATACGAGAATTTCTTTGTACCTTGACAGGGGATGGGTCATGTCGAGCAACTGACATTAAAAACTTGTGCTTCGTGGAGGCGGCTAGGCTTTAAAATTTTTTACTTTTTCATAGATATTATTTTATTTTATTATTTTCTTTTTAACTTTAGGGAAGATAATTTTGTTTTGTTTTTATTTTAATATTAATTTTGATTAAAAAAATATTCGAATTTAGGGCACAGCATCACGACACTGCAATCGTAGCGTTGCAATGCTGTGAGACAGAACAACGTTAAAACGCAACGATGTCTCCCTTTCTTTTTCATCTTCTTCAATTTTTCTCTCAACCCCGAGCCAACTCTCTTACTTTTTCTCAAATTTCTTCACTATTTTTCACCTTCCACATGTTTTTCGCCCATCCTTTCATGGTTTTCCCTTGAAATCTGTTAAAAGTTTCGTGGGTTTTCCCTTGAGTTTTTTTTTAACAGATTTCGTCGCTCAAAAGGTATGAATATTTGGCCATTCTTGTTTTTTATTACTTATTTCTAGTGTATGGTGATGAAGAGTTTGTTGGGTTTGATTCTTGTATGGGTTTGAGACAATATTGAATATTATATGAATGTGTTAGGTTTTTTCTGCGTGCAGGTTGAAATTTTGGGTAATTTTTGGAAGTTGGAGGTAGGTTTTGGTGAGTTTTAAAAGAAGGATGTTGGATATTACCTCGAGGCTTATTAAGGATGTCAATGTCTACTTTTGTAGCTATTATAGGAATCGATCACATGCATTGATCTCAGACCATCGCAAAGTTGATCGTATGCATTGATCTTTATGAAGATCAGTTCGTCACATGGAATGGTGCAACTGCAGAATGATAAACGTGATAAAAGGTTGATCGCAAAGTGGGTGGAATGCGTTAATACTACAGATGATGCTAACACTTCACCTACTGCGTCAGAAGTGGTAATGATTTAAAGCGAGACTACCGATGTTGATGACATTTGAGCTCTATAAATAGAGCCTTGGAGCCCAAATTCAAGGTATCTGAGTCTCTGCCTTAGGCAGATTCTTGTGATCACAGATGAGAGCGTTAACAGACGGTCTTTGAGAGTTCTTCATTCTCACAACCCTTTTCGAGTGACGATCAAAGGTTCTCCGGTGATAGAGCTCGAGAGAGACTACTCCACCACCCATCCATGGCACCACCGACAGCCTTGACCTACTTCTGATGGAAGAAATAGAGTGCCTACATCTGGCCCTCCACCTCTCCTCTTACCTATATATTTTATTACATTTTGGCTTAAGACATTAATACATTTTGTAATCAATGTATCTCTTTAGTTCCTTCAACACCATCTTCATCATCTTCTTCTACTTTATCATCTTTTACATTTATTTCATTGAGCTAATTGTAGATTGCAAAAGTTATCGCATACTCAATCATGCAACATAGAGATATGATGCAAGTAGCAAACCATCGAGAGGTGTGCGTTGCGCGTGTATAGTGAGTCAATCCTCTTTGCTTAGTGCGGGGCTATCGCAATGCTTGTCTATGAGTTAAGTAGCTATAACCAACTGCCCGAGAGGGTAAATAGTAGAACTCACTAAGCAAAGTAAGTAGTGTTCCTGTACATAAGAATAATCTTATGCTCAACGCAACCATGCGTTATAGAAATATAAGCATGTGGTTGACCACCAAGATGTGTGTGATGCTTTATTACAGCGAGCTAGGATTACCCTTGCGACCAAGCTTAATAACACAGTGAATTTATCCCCTCCACAATTCTATTTCTCCATGCATGATGCGTTAATAGTTGCCGCATCTTTACCAATTCTCATAGTCAAACTTCCATTACTTAATCTGTTTAGCTAGGAGTAGAAGTAGCACATAGTTAATTAACTTCTTTCTTTTTATTTTTATTCATTGCATCCAACGCATTACTTTATAAATATCATTTAGTTACAAGTCCCTATGTTCGACCTCGGATCATCCCGAGAAACTTGCGTTCTTGTTATACTTGGTGAGAGGGCAAGAAAACTTGTGACAGGAACGCATGGTCATCGCATACACAATTATCACATATTGCATACTCTGCAGTTTATCGCATGAACATCAATGCATAGAAATCAACACATATCAAAAGAGAACATTTTCCTCTCACCAATAACTCATTTAAATGCTAAGTCATGGCATAAAAATTCAAGTAAAACGCATGGAGATTTCATATAAAAACTGTCTTTAGAAACATTAATCATGCATTAAACTCAATTTTCATTATTAAAAGCATGTGTTGAACATTGAAGTAAGAGCAACTATGTGTTCAACATTCATAAATAAAACACTTAGAAAATAATTTGAAAACTAGTCACTCGCTGTCTTAAGCTACTTATCCAAGGGGTTTGTAAGCCTCTTCTATTTGCATCTACTCTGAAATAAAGAAAGGTCCATTGATCAGCATAGTTAGCTCTCTTTTGAGCTTAACGCATAAATTTAACTTCATCGCATACTAGTAATTCATCGCATCACAACTAAGCTTAACGCATCATAAACCATCTTTATCGCATCAGCTATCCTTAGCCATCTTACTTTATAACTTGGTTGAGAATTAAAAATCCTTCCTCAAGGTGCTCGAGTAAGCACTGAAACACCTTCTTAGTCTAAGCGATGAATGTCCATTGTGCGACATACTCAAAGCACCTTAGTTGTGAACTCTTTTTCTATGCCCATGTGTCAATGCATATCATCAATTGGTCAACTGCTTGCTTATTCTTCGTATGCAGCTGCCTACTTATTCATCCAAAACACCATTTCAAATTCAATCTTTTAGATTTCATAACTTTAATCCCAACATTCATTTAGCTAAACTCTCTTCAACGATTTTGCTCATAAACATCTGAACTTTCACTTACCTTAGAAATTGAGCATTACTCTCTTTGAGTTGATTGAAATCCGCCAATTTTCCTTCAAGCTTGTCGAGAACTCTCTCTCTTTCCAAGTTTTCAAATGGCGGCAACACTCCTTCCCTTAGGCATAAGAAAAATTTTGGCAAACCATTTTCCTTCTTCATCATACTAATTTATACTAAGGCTTGCATGGCATTCCATCTGAATCAAATGCCACATGGCATACTTATCTTCCAATTTAACATCTCTAAGACTACCACCTGGCTTATTTACTAGTTAATTAAGCTGAGCTCTTCAGCTTAACTTCACTTCGGCCTTGTGGCCACTTAAGCCTTTTCCTAGTCAGCGCATGCTTCTACCCATCGTCATATCCTCTAAGTAACACTTTCAACGCATGATCCTCTTCCACCTCGTTTATCAACCTAACCCTCAACATTGGCATACGAGGTTGGTCGCATACTTTCCTTATATCACATTGTTTTACTTAGCCATAATGTACCGTTCTGGGACCTTTGACTGCATAATTCAATAGAACTGACTACATGACGCCTCACAGCTCCAACGCATGGAGTCCTCTACTTACTCTAAGTGTTAACTTCTTTCTACTTCACTCGATAGCGCAACATTCCACACTTATTATATTTTCTTTCCCTTTTCCCAGCTTTCCATTACAACCTGAGCGCATATACTCTTAACACTTAGATTTTTTCCTTCTTTTGACATTACAAACGCCTCATTCATTAAACATACTTAGCTTACATTTACCATCAATGTTAATACACATCTTTAACACATAATTAAAAAAAGTAAACTTAATTAACTTGTAAAAGAAGTTTAGGGATTTACAATTCGTCCATTGTTCCCGTTCATTTTTCATCGTTCAAGGTTCATAATTTCTATCTCAAACCGTTGTTGGTTTACCTTCCTCTCTCACAAACTTGGTCCACTTATTGTTCCTCTTCCTCGGGCAGTTTAATTGAATTAATAGGTTGATAGGGTTTTTTATCATCTGGGAACTTACCGTTTAACATGTTGGATTTTAAAGCATTGTGAGTTTCCCTCTTGCACATCAATAAAAAATTTTCCTTGGGCTAGAAACGGGCTTCTAAGAATGATTTGGATAAAATAATGAAATTTTCCAGAAATATGAATTGGTCAGTCTTCACCAAAACATCCTCAATCTTTCCTTCTGGATATGTGATTGATCTATCAGCGAGTTGAAGCGTTACCGTGGCAGGCCTAGCTTTACCGATTCCAAGTTTCTTAAAAATATAGAGAGGCATGGGATTAATATTGGCTTTTAAATCACATAATGCGTTCCCTACATCTATTCCACCTATTGAGCAAGGGAAGGTTGAACTGCCTAGATCTCTCTGTTTTTCAAGAATTTTATTGTGAATAAATGCGTCACATTCCTGTGTTAACATCACGATTTCAAGCTCGCTAATCTTTCTCTTCTTTGTCAAAACATTCTTCAAAAACTTTACATAAATAGGCATTTGTGCCAACGCCTCGACGAGAGGGATGTTGATATGTAATTGTTTAAAAATCTCAAGGAAATGTTTGAACTACTTCTTGTCATTATTTCTCTGCAAACGTTGGGGAAATAGTGCATTCAGACGCACCTAAGGTTCTCCTGTGTTAGAAGTGCTCGGTTGAGAATGACTGACAGAGCCAGGTGCTCTTTCTTGTTACTATCTCTCAAATGTCGTAGTTGTTTGCATTGTATTTTCAGATGTTGAAGGATGAAGGTCTTTTCTTGGACTTCTCTTCTTTCTTCCAAAGGTCTACCACTTTGCAATTTCACCGCGTGACATTGCTTCTTGCCGTTATTACGTCCTAGCGCTTCAGTATTACTAGGCAATACTCCATGCGGCTGATTCTTTAGCTCACTAGCAATCTGCCAAACTTGCATCTCCAAGTTCCTGATTGATGATGCTTGGCTTTTCAGCAACAAATCATTCTGAACTATATATTCCTTTAATAGGTTTTCAAGCGGAGATGATAAGCTCAATGCATTGCCCTATATGTTAAAGTTTTCATGCTACAGCTGTTGTTGCATAGGCTGGAATCCAGGCGACGGCCCCTGCCTATGCTGCTGATGCATTCCAGAGTGATGTTGCTTGTTGGTGACCTCCGCAAGAAAAATTAGGATGGTTTTTCTATCCAGGATTATATATGTTTGAAAATGGATTGTTTTTCATGAAACAGGTAGGATTCTGTAAGCAGTCATTATAGGAGTATGGCTCTCCACAACCTACAAAGCTGACCATGGGATGTGTGAATGCATCTACCTTGTGCACACTCTGCATTTGTGCTGCATGGCTCATTGATAGATTTTTCAGCATGCTTGTCATCGTAGAAAAAATGGCCACTAAGTATTCTGTGAATGCTTCATATTGTCTGTTCTGGAGTTGAAGGCGTCATCAACTCATTCCATGTTATGCTTGGTAATCTGATCTAAAATTTCCTTGATGTCGCATGCTGTGACTGTGTTTGCTGCCATTTGGGACGACCTATTTAACTCTACATAGAAAGTTTCCATTTGAACAGTCAATGGTAGTCCATGGTTGGGACAATTCTTGACCAACCCTTTAAATCTCTCCCATGCGGCACCTCCTTGCATTGACAGTGGGAGGAAAATATTTCTACATGAATTTCTCCACCAACTTATCCCATGTCGTTATCTCACTTGGCTCTAAAGAGTTCACCCATTTGGCGTCATCATGGAGTGAGGAGGGAAACAAAGATAGTTTGATAACTTTTGGCGTGATTCGAAGAATTATGAATGAGTTGCAAGTTTCTAAGAAGTGTTTCATATGGGCATGGGGATCCTCATCGTGGGTACCTCCAAATTGCCCTGTTTTCGATCCTTATTCCGTCAGGAGTTGGGTAGATGATCCCTGGCGAAAAGTCATATAGTACTAGTGATGCATACTAAGCATTGGACGCGTGCTATTATTCGCCACTAGGATCGAATTCAGAGCAACATTTGCTAGTTATTAAGCCAAGTTCTAATTCATTTGGATGTTTGCCATCTGTTGTTGTTCTCTTAACCTTCGACGACGATTCGATCTGTTTCTTTGTTTGAAGGTCTTTCAATTTCAAGGTTGTATATGAGTTAAGAAGTACTCTCCTTGCTCATAAAACATTCACAAGTTTTAACTTGTAAGACTCATTTAATTGAAAGTTTCTGCAAAAGATACAAAAGCCAAATTCTGGTTAATTTAGTCACTAGAGTCCTTCGCAATGGCGCCAAAAACTTGTTCGCATCGTGATTTTGATTCTTAACGTGCTTAAAATGATGGCGAAGAATGGTGATGAATGAATATGATAAGTGTAGATGGATGAAAGAGTGAATGCTCTCTAGGTAAGAGAATCAGGGGATACGTTGGTAGTGGACGCATGCACACCTTGTGGATGTGTACAATTTCTCTCAAGTCAGACCCAAGTATAAATCTAACTCAAGTTTCTCGGTAAGTCCATGGTCGAACACAGTGACCATAGAATGCTTCTAATGCAGATCTTGTTTTTGGATCTAAGAAAGATGATTCCTAATTAACTTGAGCAATGTTGGTTATTTACACTGAGCTGATGGCACACATGCAAGAAGAATTAGAAGTTCAGAGGGAAAAAAAGGTTTATAAATGAATGGTTTTAAGTGTAAGTGGTATGCTTGATTTCAAGCAGAATTATCAAACATAATGAAGATGAAGATGAAGATGATACAGATGCTTGTCTACAATTTAAATTTGTATGCTATGCGTTAGAATTCCTATTCTTAAATTCATATTTAGTTCAACATCTCTTAGTTCGAATGCCACATATAATCCTATCTCTAGGGTGCATGCGTTGGCTACAAAGAACAGGCAAAAGATGCGAGCAACTTTATCTCTAAACCTATTTCACACCTTGACTTAATGCTTTCTATAGTTAAATTGCTCTCAGTGATTTAACTACTTAATTTCTTTAATCAACTGATTAGGATGATTTAAGCACAGATTTTAAGCTCTCATTAAGTTGGAAAACCAGCAAACACAAGTAATTTCGAATATAAACAGATGGAGACGTGTTGAATGGCAAAAAGATAAGATTGAATTAAGGATAACAAATATTTATACAAAAATCTCAGCTTGATGAAATGAAATAGGGAATGGAAATGAAATGTAAAAAGGAAGAAGTCAAGCCACATAGTTCAATCTCTTGTCTTTTTTGGCTTGATTTTAATGCTTATTTCAACCAACTTGGTGAATAAGTTGATGAAGATTTCTCTCTTGAGCTTTATCTTCAACAGCTTCTCTTGATCAACGATGGAGTGGTATCTTCCCTCCTATTTCTTGCTTGTAGACGGCAGAGTCTAACTACTGAAGAAAATTCTATTTGTCTTGCTTTAAGGTGTCTCTAACTATGCTTCAACAACTGGCTTCTCCTTTTATAGGCAAATCCCAGCAACTTGGTGATTGGACTTGCATTAAATTCCATGCCCTGGACAACCACTTGCCACTTCTAAGTTGTTCAGATGCTGCTAGTCAAATACCCATACCTACAAGTGGTGATTTGACATAAAAAGCACAAGCCAGTATATCCTTTCTTTGTTGAACATTCTCGGAGCATATGAAGGAACTCTTATACAAGAGTACCTCTGAGTGGAAGCGGATCTTTTCAAAGACATTGTGACAGAATTACCACATTTACATTCAAACATACAGATATGCATCATATTGTAAAATTACTGGCATGCTTAGAACAGACAACCAATAAGAGAACAAATACATACCAGTTGAAGACTCTTTCTTCACAACAAAACTAGTTCTCTCCGAGGAAATAGGTGCTCTCGCTCTCGCTGGAACGTCAAGCTATCGTTCAGCAACACCACTGGTCGTCTGCCACGAATGGCCTCCACATGAATAGAAGAAAGATGGGGACGACACCACCACTTGGAACCCTCAGTATTCTTGGTCTGAGAATCCAAAGAGTGGACTCTTTTCGGATTTGGTAGAGGGGAAGAGAAAATGAGGAACGTATACAACGATCAAGTAAATGGGAGAAGGCTGCGTCCATCACGTAAACAAAATGCTTGATCTTTAGATAAAGTACACGATCGTGCAGGAAAAAGGCAGTGATCTTCTATACGATTTTTTGGTAAATGCTCGGGCGCTAGACGATCGTTTAGCAAAACTAGACGATCATTTAGAAGATGCGCACGCGTGTATACGATCGTGTAGTAAAATTCGAGCTATCGTATAGTCTCTCAATTTACTAAGTGATAGGCAACATACCATTCTTGAGCGAATTCCATGATCCTTTTCAAAATGAAAATGATTTTCATGTTATTCTTCAGTTACAAAAACTGATTGGAATTTCCCACTAATACGATTATATGTTATCCTATAATTGTCAAAATAAAATAATAAATATAATCATATTATATTCATTAACCTATAGTTTAATAGCACATATCAACCATAGTGTTTTCTTTTCCACTAGATATAAATCATATTTATATCCAACTTCTTCCAATTAATGTATCTCATCCATAAAGTCAATCATATCAAATATAATTAACCAGTTCAATCATATCATAAACAATCGAACTCCCTTTTGTCAATTTGAACATTTCAAACTAACCCAAAAACTGATTCTCAACTTGAAACCACTGAGCTACAAAGGGGACCTTATGGACCTATGACTCGAAGTTCCAACAGTACGTGAATAGTTGACTATAGTTACATCTAACTTCTTAAGTACCACTGATCCCTCTAATGAACAATACAACATAGTCCTACTATGTGTGGACATCTCGGGCCATGAGAAGGTGTGTGGTGCAACATCGTTCAAGCCCCGACATCAGCCCTTAAGGGAGCAATCTATCTACTTATCTTTGCTTCGGGGAAGGAGTGAATTCCATCTTGTGTAGCTGAGTTCTCAACTCCCAAATCAGACAAATCCTCAAAGTGGTAGGTTTGAGCCGGCGACCTAGCCACTCGCACCCATGCAAATCAAAGGATCGTCGTCAAAGGTAGAAGTTCCCAACTCACTTAGGATTGAGGTCATGTTACCTATGGTCATCCTAGTGAAGAGAAGTCTCTGTCATGAACAACATTATATAACGAGACATTAACACTTCATGGTCAGCTTTTATACAAACTCTTTGTATAGGACACCCCCACTCGTATGTCCCCACATGAATGATTAGAATCAGACCATCTGTAGAGTGTCACAACACTTGTAACTATTCCACAATGCGGGCTACATTCGTAACATTACCAGGATAAGGTTTCACTCCTATATCCATATACTACAGACCACTTTGGTTATCACCTAAGACATGATCCATTTATATGTCGCCACATAAATGCTTAAGTTACATAATGACAACCAGGGATTTTAGTTTATTGGTTTGTGGTAAAGTAAATAAAACATCTAATGTTCAAAGACAAGTAGTGAAAAAAAAATCATATATTAAACATCACAAGCGTTCGTACAAATCTGTGTTTACAAACTACAGGACACGAGAGTTTAAGGCATCATCCCAAACAATCTCCCACTTGTCCTAAAGCGAGTGGGGTGTAGACTCACTTGCCCTAGTCCAGCCGCGGGTGGTCTCGTAGACCCATGCTTTGAAGGTGACCCTCAAACACTGTAGTTGTGAGAGTCTTCGTAAATGGGTCAGCAACATTGTGCTCCGAAGCGATCTTCGTGACGATCACGTCCCCTTGCTGCACCATCTCACGGATCAGATGATATGTCCGCTCTATGTGTTTATCGCTCCTGTGAATCTTGGGCTCCTTGTAGTTCGCCACAGCACCACTATTGTCACAATAGAGGGTGATGGGCCTAGACATATCGTGAACAACTTTCAGCGCTATCAGGAACTTCCTAAGCCAAATAGCCTCTTTAGCAGCTTCACAAGTCGTTATGTACTCGGCCTCCATCATAGAGTCGGTGATGCACACCTTCTTAATGCTTCACCATACTATTGCTCCTCCGTTAAGAGTAAAAACGGACCCTGAAGTGGAATTTCGAGAATCCTTATCAGTCTGAAAACCAAAATCCGTGTATCCAATAAGGATTAAATCCCTAGACCCATACACGAGTATGTAGTCCCTCATTCTCTGAAGAAACTTGAAGATGTTCTTAACTATGGTCTAGTGACCTGGCTTGGGTAAGACGATACCTACTGACTATTCCCACAACGTAGTAGATGTCTGGCCTAGTACAGAGCATCACACACATAGAACTGCCAACGACAGATGCATATGGGACCTGTCTCATCTCCTCAACCTCTTGAGGCGTCTTAGGACACATGTCCTTAGACAGAAGGACTCCATGCCTGAACGGCAGTCGGCCTCGTTTGGAGTCCTGCATCAAGTACTTGAGCAACATCTTGTCAAGTACGATGCCTGAGATAGTGCTAGCACTTTGTTCTTAAGATCTAAAATGATATGTATTCCCAGAACAAACAGAGCCTATCCCAAATCTTTCATTTAGAATTGGGTCGCTAGCCAGTTCTTAACTACAATCAGTAGATGTACGTCATTCTCAATGAGTAGGATATCGTCTACATACAATCCTAAAAAAACTACTGAATTGTTGACGATCTTCTTGTAGACACAAGACTCATCAACGTTTTGGTCAAAACCATACGATTTGATCGCAGTATCAAATCGAATGTTCCAAGTTCAACCCATAAATGAAATGATTAAGTTTGCAAATTTTTTGCTCTTGACCTTGGACAATGAATCCCTTGGGCTGCACCATGTAAATGGTCTCCTCCAGATTTCCATTCAAAAAGGTCGTCTTGACATCCATTCGTCAGATCTAATAATCATAATAAGTGGCAATGGACAGAGGGATGCAAATTGACTTTAACATGACAACAGGCGAGAAAGTCTCCTCATAGTCAACTCCTTCCACCTGGGTATAATCCTTTGCAACAAGTCGAGCCTTGAAAGTTTTCACCTTCCCATCGGCACCCGTTTCCTCTTGTAGATCCATTTACAACTTATAGGTCTTACCCATCAGGCTGATCTACAAGATCCCATACTAAGTTGAAGTACATTGACTCCATCTTGAGATCCATGGCTTTAACCCATTCATCCCAGTCAACATGCTTCATTTCCTTTTGATAAGACAATAGATCCTCAACGTCGCCATCGACTACCATAGCCAAGATTTTCGTGAAACCCAGATAGTAAATAGTCGGGCTCGCAACCTTTCCACTTCATTGAGGTTCCCTAAACTCTTGAGGTGGAACCGACCTACCAGATGAACTATCATCAATAACTCTTGCTGATGAAGCAAGCCCTTCAACAACTTTTGTTGAATAGTCAGTAGTTTCGTTGAAAAGCTCACGTAACACGACTTTACAATGTGGACTGTGCTCCCTAATATGATCCTCCTCTAGGAAAGTAGCATTCATAGAAACAAACATCCTATTTTTTGAAGGATCATAAAAGTAACCCCCCCGTGTACCTTTGGGGTAGCCTACAAAGAGGCACAACCTCGAGTGTTGTTCCAACTTCTTAGGATTAGCCTCAAGCATATGTGTTGAGCAACCCTATATACGAAAGTGACGTAAACTAGCTTTACGCCCGTTCCACAACTCCATAATTATTCTCGCAACACTCTTAGAAGGAACACAGTTGAGTATGTATACCGCAGTCTCCACTGCAAAACCCCAAAAGAGTCCAGTAAGAAAGCATAACTCATCGTCGAATGAACTATGTCCAACAAGATTCTGTTTCTCCCACTACACCATTCTGCTGAGGTGTACCCGATGTTGATAGTTGGGAAATGATTTTATGTTCTATCAAATAGTTTTGGAATCCCAAATCCAAAAACTCTCCCCTTGATCTAATCGAAGTGTTTTAATTCGTTTATCCAATGCATTTTCAACTTAAGCCTTGAACTCTATGAACTTTTCAAAGAATTTAGACTTCCGTTACATCAGATAAACATACCCACACCTAGAGTAATCATCAATAAAAGTGATAAAATATTCATAGCCTCCTTGAGCTAGCACATTCATAGGACCATAAAGGTTAGAATGTACTAACTCTAGAGGCTCTTTGGCTCGATAACCTTTTCCAGTAAAAGGTCTTTTAGTCATCTTACCCTCAAGGTAAGATTCGCACACCGGTAAAGAATTTTCTTTTAACTCACTTAGAAGGCAATTCTTCACCAATCTTTCAATTCTATTGAGATTGAGGTTCCCTAATTGAAGGTGCCAAAGTTGGGCATTTTCTTTTAGATATACGCGTTGATGTTTTTTTTGAGTTATGAAATATTTAAACATCTCTATGTTATGGAGGGAACTTAAGGCTAACGGTCTTAGCACATGCAAATTGTTTTCCAGTTTAGCTATACAAATCTCAACTCCATCTTTATGAATAAACAATTTATCCATATTAAACAAAAGAGTGTATTTACATTGCAACAGGCACTTTACAGAAATTAAGTTTCTTTTTAACTTAGGAACTACTAATACAACTTTTAAAACAAGAAATCTATTCTGTACAGTTAACTGCCTTTCTCTCACTGCCACAGCTGAGACGACGTGCCCAGTGCCTACTTGCATTGTCATCTCAACAGCCTCCAGCTGCCGCTAGGATCTAATCCCCTGAAAAAAAGAATCATCATTCTCCACTAAACTAGTATCGAGTATAAGTAACTCACATTTACCTTTGTTCGCCTTGGACTTGGACTTGGCTGGCTTCCTTTCTTTCAAATAGTGTGGGAAATTCCTCTTCCAGTGTCTGTCCTGGTTGCAGTGGAAACATTTTCCTTTTTCAACTAGTCCGGACACCTCCTCTGGACGATAGGTGGCAGGTTAGCAGGCGCTTTCTTTTTCCCCTTACCACCCTTCTTCTTCTTCCCCTTTCCAGAGTTAGAAGTAGAAGGTGCAGACTTCGTCCCTGAGGTCGAACCTCGATCGAACATCCTTGAAGATGAGGCAACATTTGGCTCATCTCCCCTCTTCTCCTTACTTTTCAGTAAGGATTGATATTTCTGCAACTTATTGAGGAGAGTTGTAAGGGTCTATTCCACTTTGTTAAGAATCACATTGCTAATAAGTGGAGGAAGCTCTCCGACAGTGAATGCAGGATAATGCTAACTTGAATACCCTCATCGATTCTAGACCTATTGATCTCCGCCACATTGAAGTGGATCATCATGTTAAGTACATGTTCACGAACAGAGATGCCTTCCTCCATTTTGGAGTTGAAGATGTATTTTAGAGCCTCGTGCTTGAGCTATCTAGACGGTGTTCGAAACATCCCCCGCAGGGACTCCATGATCTCATGCGCTGAGACCATGAGCTCGTGCTTCTTGGCCAACACGTGACAAAGATTGGCCAAGATATAGGCTTAGGCCTTCTCGTTCGTCCGTGTCTATCGCTCATATGCCTCTTGAACATTTTGAGCAATGTTTGGAACTGGAATAGGAGGACAGACCTCCGTAAGGGTGAACATGAGATCCTCGATGATGAGTATCATCGTAATCATATGTTTCCAACTCGAATAGTTGTCGCCAGTTAGTTTTTCAACTCTTAGCAATGCAATAGTGGTTGTAGCCATTTTTAAAACCGTTGGAAAACGAACAAACTTTTATAAGACTTTGAAAAACCACATTTTAACCAATTAGTTTTAGCAAAACAGTTACCAAGTACCCTAAGTGATTAAGACTTTTATTTTGCAATGATGCCGCAGTGAGACAGAACAAACATCATCGGTGGGGTGATAAGATATCCCTTTACTGGGATGAGACATTCTCAACCATTAGGCAGAACCAACTCTTGGAACTGAACCTAACAGCCACTATGTTTTCGGTCCAAAATTGTTAACCCGTAACAATTCCGCATAAGTGTAACCCCTCGTTTTCAGCCTCAGAGTCCCTCCCTAATGCGCCCATCATAGGGAAGAAGTAGATTAGGATAAGAGACTAAGTAACCTTATCCTATATAGGAGATCAAACAAAGAAACGTGCAAAACTGCCATCCTATAAGGGGAAACTCCCAGGGTGCCTCGAGGCGATGCGCATAAACTTTATTCAACCTAACGAGAGAGACCGTGGGATATGCTGTCACACTTCCCACTCCCACTTACTACGAAAATTCTCTCCATCCACCTTAATATTGACCTACCCAAACACCATCCTTTAGGAGGATACTCCCAGGGTGCCACGAGGCCGAGGATAGGTCTCACGGTGTGGACAATTAAAGGGAGAAACGCGAGAGGTTTAAATGAAGCATCAACCTAGACAATCTGGCTACTGATTTTAGTGTACGTCATTTTTTAATCCACTTTTGTCTTTGATATAAAACAAGTTCAAGTAGTCCCATTAAACTCTTTAATGAACTATCCTTAATCTTGCATGCATGCATCAAATCTATCTAATTCACCTTTCCAGATAGGTTCCTAGGTATGGGTGTTCCGTTTCTATCACCTTAAATACCCCAGCATAGACAGAACCCACCTTAGACAAAAGGTCCCTTATAGATATATTTGTTACACTTTAACCCTTTATTTTTCAATTTAATCCTATTAAACTGATTAAAAGATTAAAGCCTAAGGTTGTTAATCATATTAGAATCGTGATCTTAAGTCTATTTCATCCAAGTTTTAAAAAAAATTTAAAACCATGACACGAGAGTTTAAGGCATCATTCCCAACAACATAACCTTTACGTCGCCCTGGTCTGCAACACTTAGTGAATTTCTTTGATTCCTGCATTAAGATGCGTTATTGAAGCAAATTTTTAATAAAAGGATACTTTTGTATGAGTTAATTGCATGCATGGAATTTAATGCGTTTTTCTTCATAATGAATGTGTTTATATCACTAAAGATCCTAATTGTTCCAACTTTAAGATAACAATCTTGCATAGGATGCCCCCACTCGCATGTCTCCCCATGAACGATTCATGATCATATGGTTTGTATCAAATACAAAGTGGGACGCATTTATAGATTCCCCAGGTTAAGTTACCCAACCTTATCCCTATACTATAGACCGTTTTGCCTATAGACTCAAACTTGATCCACTTTTATGTCTCCACATATAGTCCAAGTATTCATGCTATAGCCAAGGGTTCTTTAGTTTATTGGATTTAGGATTAAAAATGTGCAACTCACATATTAAATAACATTGTTATTGAAGAACCTCAATAAGAACTTTATTGTAAAATAAAATATGTTTAATATTTACAAACCAAGAGTTTTAGAAAATACAACCCAACAAGGATTTAGGTTGTTACGATTTTGGAGGGATTTTGGAAGAGGGGGATTAAGAAGGCTTTGACGGTGTGGCTTTGAACGAATTTGAATGGACGCCAACTGTTTGGGTTTTGAGAGGGCTTTCTCGGTAGTGGTGGTGGTGGCTTTTCCTTTTAGCTTGCTCACAACGGTGGACTTGTTGGCTAGAGTTAATGGAGGAGATAAAGAAGGAGAAGAGGAATGGACAGATGAATAAGAGCTTAGAAGGATATCGTACGGAAGTTCATTGTTGCATTCTACGAATTTGAGGCATTCGGCATGATTTTCGACAAGGTTGATTTAGAATTGCGTGAAAGTGGATCACCGGAGCAAGAGTTTGCACAATCGAAGCTAGAGTTTTAAAACAAAAGAGGACTGACGCATGAGGAAAAGGGAGAGAGAGACGAGTATCAAATCACAGACGCCCCCAAGTCTATGAAATAAATGCATAGATGAAGGGACGAACATGGGACAACATACCACTCGAGTGGTTCATCCCCCCACACAATGGCTACAAATTGCTCCAACACATAGTCATGCGTTGTTTCGCAACGCTTTAGAGTTAGCCATAGTTAGGTTGTGTTATAGGTGCAAGCAAATATAAAATTCATTCTCAAAATTACAAAAAACAAATTAATCACAAAGTAATCAAAGGAGCGAATAAAAAGAAAAAAAAAAGAAAGCAAAATAAATAAAGTATGAGAAGCATCCCTATAATATGGTCTCATGTTTTTAACGTAGGGACGACACCGATGCAAGCATCAGATTGGCCCACATAAGTTAATGGACATTTTGTTGTTTTTAGTGTCTCCTTCATAGTAAGGCTTCAATCTCTGTCCATTAACATTGAAGGCGTTAGATCCATCTTCGCGAGTTAATTCCGCCACGCCATAAGGAAAGACTTATTTCACAATGAGGAGTCCAGACCATCGAGATTTTAATTTGCCTGGAAATAAATGCAAAAGAGAGTTAAAAAGCAAAACCTTTTGCCTAGAAAACAATACTTCTTATTGAGGCATTGATCATGCCAACACTTTTCATTATAACGACTGTTTACTATTAAAACTAAGTATTTCAAACTAAAATGACCTAGGATAATGCGGTCTTAATCTTAAGCTAACTATGAACTCTTGTTTATTTCGGGATTATCCTTTGATCTGCATAGGTGAGAGTAGTCCAATAACACTACTAAAAAAGCCTTCCATTTTGGGGATAAGACTAGATAGATAGCTGGGGAAATAGCTATGAAAGATGGAATTCACTCCTACCCGACTTAGGGTTAGCAGATAGATTGTTCTCTTAAGTACTGATGCCTAGTCTTGAACAACGGGGCCCCGCTCTCTCTTGGTAGAGAGGGATATGATTTATAAATGGTATTACAAATCAGTTGTTCAATAGAGGGTCAGTGGGAACTTGTATTTTCAAGGGTAAAATGGTAATTTTGACCCAGCTGTAAATACGAACGACCTGTGAAGGATCGACTTACTAATTAGGATCGAAATGGACAGAAATATGTCTATAGTGAGGAGAGTGCAACTATCGAGCTATAATGGTGTGCCTTGATAGTTAAGGAATAGTAATTAATTCGGTTTAAAGAGTTTAACTGATTAATTACAAATCGTTGGAGCTCATGATTTGTAAGTCCATTAGGTCCCTCTACTAGCTCATAAATTAGAATGAAAATTGAGTATTAATTGGATGAATTTTGAAATTAGGATTATGAATTTGAAATTTTCAAATTCAAGTATTAGAGTTTTCAATTTATTGTATTTGATACAATTAATTAAAATCATTTAATTTAGTTGAAATTAAACAAAATTGAAGAATCAATTCATATTTAAATTATGATTTAAATATGAAATTGAATCATATTGGTAGAATTAGTTTTTTATTAATTTAATATTAAGATACAAAATTAATATTATTTTAATTAAAAGGTTTAATTAAAATAAAATAAATTTTNAAATAAAATTGTTTTATTTAAAATAAAAATAAAAATCAAATTTTGAAATTGATTAAAAATAAAAGAGAAGTGGATTTTTCCAATCTTAGAAAAATCCACTATCTCTAAATGATATATCACCAAATTCTACCAAATTAACTTCAAAGAGGAGCTGCCCTCTATGCTGCCCTGTGTGTTTGCATGAAATCGGTCTATAAAATGCATCTTCATACATGGATTTGAAGAGAGACACTGAGATTTCTAAGTGTTATGTTGAAGAGTTGAAAACTCTTCTCAACCCACCTAAAGTTCATCATCTATTCAGCTTAGTTTGATTGTTTTCACCACATATTCCTTCTTGAGCCTTCTAGAGAAGATCTTAGTGGTGGTCTAGTTGAAGTTTCAAGTTCAATCTTGAAGTAATTCTGCTGAATTCGTGGATTAAGTCTACAAAGGTAATGTTTGCTTCAAACCCTCTTTGAATGTCACTTGAATAACATGTTTAAAACTCAAATTAAGTATAGTTAGAGTGCTTATTGATTATTATTTGTTTCGCTGCATGTTAGATTACTCCTTCACAAGAAACTTATACTAACTAGTAATACAAGCAGCAAGTTCTAGGTCGCACCACAGTGAAGCGTAGAAGATTAGTTCTTCAAAGCGCATTTTTAATTACAGTGGTAAAATTGGGGGGGAGGAGGGGGAATGGGGGTTTGTGTGGATTGTAATAGGAAATGCATAGAAAATAAAGTGTAAGTAAAGTAAAGGATGAGAAAAATGCAATTAAAGGAGACGTTCTAGCCTAGAGGACGAATATGAGGATGACTCAATGTAATCCTGTTCATCTAATTATTCGAATGCAATCTTGTGATTTTTAATTATGCCTAGTCCAATTGATTGGACATCTAATCAATGGTCCGTGGTAGATGAATCCATACTCAAAAGATTTACCTAACCGCATTACGCTCTAGAGCTTATGCTATGATGAATATTTAGTTTCCCCTAGTTCAATAGGAACAATACTATTCGTTATAGACAACAAAATACAAGTTATCAAATCTGTTACTTCCTAGAAACCAACTTATAATTTTATGTCACATATTACAAGCGAATCTCTTGAGCATTCAATCATAGAATCCCAAGTAGTTTGTCAAAAAATCAAGAGAAAATATGATTACAAAGAAATTCAATTAGAAAGGAAACTCATAATCAATATATAAAATTACATTTAATTAAAACTCCAAAGACTACATAGAGTTCAATCTAAAATCCTCTAAACTAGAGAAAACCCTAGAACTTACCTTCCCATGGATGAAGAAGACAAATCTGGGCTCCATCTCAACTAATTACATGAGAATAAGGAAGAAAATAGAGAAAATTACAAGTGCGAGAGGTGAAAAGATGAAGAAATTGACTTAGGAGCTTATTGGAGGTTGATAATTCTGTCCTAAATCAAAGAGAAGACTTATAAACTACCATTGTAGCATTGCAACACTGCGAGGCCTAGCGCGGGCTTCATTTAATAATTGAAGCATTGCAATACTGCCTTGTTTTTCAGCATCAAGTGGCATTACGCAATGCTCCATTCATGGTCATTTTCATCCTTTCACATCTTTTGAAGCCCAGTGGTCAAATTAGCTCCTAATTGCTCCAAATTAACCTTGAACATCTTGTAACGACTGATTCTACCTTTTAGATTCTTTATACCTATTAAAACATTAAATAAACACATTAAACGAAGTAATGACCTAGAATTAAGAAGAAGAAGATGGCATATTTTTTGTGTTATCATTGGTCTCCTCGCACTAGACAAGAATAACCTCTAAGTTTTCTAAGACAGGTTGAATAAAAGTCTCCAAAACTGAAAAGTCATCCATGAAGACCTTAATAGATTGCTCAAGGAATTAAGAAAATATGGCCATCATGCACCTTTTGAAAGTACCTGGTGCATTGCATAACTCAAAGGGCATGCATTGAAATACGAAGGTCCCAAAAAGGCATGTGAAGGTAGTTTTATCTTGGTCTTCAAGAAGGATCGGGTTGTAGCTAGAGTAGCCATCTAAAATACAGTAGAATTCTTTTCCTGTGAGTCGGTCTAACATCTTGTCGATAAAAAGGTAGTTGTAAATAATCCTTTTTAGTCACCGCCCTCAACTTCCTATAGTCCATATATGCATCATCTGGTGACTGTTCTAGACGGTATCAATTCATTATTTTTGTTAACGACAAAAATGGTACCCCAGTTTTTTAGGCACGCACTGGACTGGGCTAACCCAGCTGCTATCTGAGATGGGATAAATTACACCTTTGTAGAGCCATTTTATTATTTCTTTCTTCAGTACTTCTTTCATTAAGGGGTTGAGCCTACTTGGGGCTCAACAGAACCAGTCTTCTCTTCTTTAAGTCTTATTTTGTGCGTACAATATGACAACCTGATTCCTCGAATGTCAGCTAGTGTCCATCCAATAGCTCGAGTATGCTTTTTCAATACCTGCAATAAAAGCTCTTCATTAGTACTAGAATGTTTTGATGAAATAATTACATGTAAAGTACTATTATTTTCTAAGAAAAACATATGTCAAAATATCAGGAAGTGGCTGAAGTTCAAGCGTTGAAGGCTCCTCAAGAGAGGGTTGCGTTGGCTTTGTTTGTCGCTCGTTCAGGTGGAGCAGTTCAAACTTCTTTTTGCTTTCACTTAATGCATGGACCTCACATTCCTGGTCTTGATCTTCTTGTCTTTTTACTTCTTCAACTATTTCAACGGTTTCAATCAACTGTCACGTCTCTAACTCGTCAGGAAACTTTAATGCGTTGAAGACATTAAAATTTACTTTTTCATCACCCACACACATTTTTAACTCCCCTTGATGTACATCTATGAGACCTTTTCCCGTGGCCAAAAAGGGTCTCCCAGAGATAATGGGGATATCCCTATCTACTTCGTAATCCAAGATTATGAAGTCCGTCAGGAAGTTAAACTTGTCAACATTCACCAGTACATCTTTTGTTTTTTCTTCAAGGTAAGTGATGGATCGATCTGCTAGCTACAATGTTACCATGGTTGGTTTGGCTTCCCCAATCCCTAGATTCTTAAAGATTGATAAAGGCATTAGATTAATACTTGTCCTAAGTCATAGAGCACATGCTCTACATCGATTCCCTCAATTGAACAAGGGATGGTGAAGATACCAGGGTCTACTAGCGTTTCAGGGAGATCTTTATTGAACAACGCACTGCATTCCTAAGTTAGTGTCACAATTTAAAATTCCCCAATCCTACTTTTTTTGACAAATTATGTTTAAAAAACTTGACTTAACTTGGCATCTATTCCAATGCCTCAACCTTGATATTCAACTGTTTGAAAATGTTCAAGAAATTGGTGAATCTCAAAGGAAACGCAAACTGGTGAATCCCGAAGGAAACATAAACTGGTGAATTCCAAAGGAAACACAAACTGGTGAATCCCAAAGGAAACACAAAATCTAAAGGGGCATCTAACTAATTAGTAAGGACAGTCACACGATCTCAACATGAAAATCACCACCGTACGAATCTATGACATATATATAATCCTCGATATCATGGCTCTACCACATACACATATACCTCAACAACATGTTCTACAACATTCAAGTATACATTAACATCATAGTTCTACAACGTACATGTATGCCTCAACATCAACAACTTAGATACAATCATATGGAAACACATACTGTCTAATACTAACATTCAAGTATCTATGTGTATATTTAAATAATTCAAGTCTCGTGTCAGGACATACTTTGGTTTAGATCGTACTATCATTCATCATGCTAACATTTGCCATAACATACACTAAGCATGCTAGCATACAACTAAAGCCTGACCTGTGGGCAGTTTCAGTAGTAAGATTACTTACCTTAATCGAAATTCCACAGATAAACTCAGACAACCAAACGATGATCGCGGTTTGAAGTAACGACCCTAACATACGAATACAACCATTAAATTTCAGTCCAACAATAATTGCGAAATCTCATATTCAAAACCACAATACCTAAAGCTTACCCAAAGATCTTGATCAACAACCACTCCCAAGATTTCGACTCCAAAAATCTCCTGCTAACAGATTTTAACTCCCAATGGACGATGAGTTGGAACCTTAAAGATACAAGGGTTAAGTTAAACTTAATTCAGTAATCGAAGCTTGCCCACAAACCAACAATAAGGACCAAAACTCTTACCAACACTCTTACCGAACGATCTTGAATCCGTTGGACCGTCGCTGCTATGATTTCCCAAGTTCAAATCTGAAATTAAATAAGGCGAATAATTTTGAATAATTTTCATGCCAACACTTAAATTCTCGCACTTATACTTCAAATCCAAAATTCCAAACATGCCCTCCAACTAAGGACAATTATCGAATTTCTAACTAATAAAGTTACTGAAAAATTACATTATTATTAAATAAAAATGTGCGGCAGGATGTTACAACCCCGACATGTTGGAACGGAGAACGAAAATTATTGAGTCCAAAATTAATTGTAAGGGCTCGTAATCAACAACATGGGATGGGTCTGTCACATACTTCCTTAGCATCGAAACATGGAAGATATTATGAACTGAAGATAATGGTAGGGCAAAGCCAAACGGTAAACCACAAGGCCAACTCGTTCTAGGACTTCGAAAGGTTCAATGAATCTCGGACTCAAACTTTCCTTCCTGCTAATCCTCATAATACCTTTTATGGGTGCCACTTTTAAGAACACTTTCACACAATCTCAAATTCTAGTCCTTACGTCTTACATCGCATAGCTCTTATGTCTTCTCTAGGCTGTTTGCATACCGAGCCCTAATCTTCTGTATTGTCTCATTACGTGGTCTGCACCAATTCAGGTCCTAACAATCTTCTCTCTCCTACCTCATCCCAATACACAGGGGACCTGCAACTCTTCCATATAGAGCCTTAAAGGGTGACATCCCAATAGTGGACTGTAGAGGTTATTATAAGCAAACTCATTAAGTGCAAGTGAGCATTTCCAGCTTCCTAAAAACTCTATGGCACAGGCACGCAACATGTCTTCCAGTATCTAATTCAATCTCTCTATTTGCCCATCTGTCTGAGGGTGGAAAGCTGTACTGAAGTCTAACCGGGTCCCCAAAGCTGCCTGGAGACTTTTCTAGAAATTAGACGTGAAACGATGGTCTCTGTCCGACACAATGGACACGAGCACTTCATGCAATCTTACCACCTCCTTTATGTATATCTGTGCCCACTTATTCACTGAAAAGGTGGGCTTTCCAGGTATGAAATTTGCTAACTTCGTAAGTCTGTCTACAACGACCCATATCACAGTGAAATCTTTGACTGTCCGAGGCAACCCCACGATGAAGTCTATAGACACATGCTTCCACTTCCATTCTGGTACACTCAATGGTTGTAACAAGCTTGTTGGCTTCTGCCTCGGGGCTTTAACCTATTGGCACATCAAACACTTACTGACGAACTGTGCAACCTCTCTTTTCATATCATTCCACTAATAGTAACGTTTCAGGTTCTGATACATCTTGGTGCTGCCGGGGTGAATCGAAAATAAGGAACTATGAGCCTCTGACAACAACTCATTTTTAATGTCACTAACCGCTGGCACGCACAGACGCCCTTGATAAAGAAGGCCACCTTCAGCTGAAACTGAGAATTCGCTGTCTTGGCCTGACTCCACCCTACGAACTCTCTCTTCTAGATAAAGGTCGTCTCACTGCGCATCAATAATCTTCTGCCTTAGGCTTGGTCGCACCGACACCTGTGCTAACTGTGCCGTGAGATTTCTCACAACCACTGCAATCCCTGCCTTCTCGAGTTCCCTACAAAAGTGAGTCTGTCTGGTAATGAGAGCTGCTGAATGGGCCACCTTTCTGCTTAAAGCATCTGCCACTACATTTGCTTTTCCCGGGTGGTACAAAATTTCACAGTCATAATCCTTCACCAGTTCCAACCACCTTTTTGGCCTCATGTATTCGTTTGTGTTTCGATTGCACAGTTCAGACGGAGACGTTGTTGAGTATTTTAACTTTTTCTGAGTGAAAAAGTACTTCAAACTCTTGTGGTTAGTGAAGATCTGTATCTTCATTCCATATAAGTAATGTCTCCAGATCTTGAGAGCAAAAACCACTGCTGCTAACTCCAAGTCATGCGTGGGATAATTTTGTTCATTCTTCTTCAGCTGACCTGAAGCGTAAGCACCTACTCTACCTTGCTACATCAATACGCATCCCAACCCCTTCTTGGATGCTTCACTGTAAATGACGAAACCATTTGATCCATTCGGTACTGTAAGAACTGGTGTTGAAACCAGCCTATGCTTGAGGTCCTGGAAACTGTTTTCACAAGCTTCATTCCAAATAAATGCTGCTCTCTTCTAGGTCAACTGAGTTAATAGGGCGGCTATGCGAGAGAATTCCTTTACAAATCGTCTATAGTAGCTTGTTAACCCGAGGAAACTACGCACATCACTGACCGTGGTTGGACGAGCCCATCCCGTAACTGCCTCCACCTTTGAAGGATCCACAGAGGCACCTTCCTATGATACCACATGCTTTAGAAAGGACACCTGCCTCAATGAAAATTCACATTTAGAAAACTTAGCATATAGCTTATTGGCCTTCAACGTCTCCAGAACTTTCCTCAAATGCTCCTCTTGCTCGGCATCTGTTTTGGAATAAATTAAGATGTCATCAATAAAAACAATCACGAAAGTGTCAAGGAATTCCTTGGACACCTTATTCATCAGATCCATGAATACTATTGGTGCATTCGTAGACCGAGTGACATCACTATCAACTCATAATGTCCATACCTTGAACGAAAAACTGTCTTGGATATGTCACTATCCTTTATCCTCAGCTGGTGGTATCCTAACCAGAGATCAATCTTAGAAAATAACGTAGCTCCCTGTAACTAGTCAAACAAATCATCGATCCTGGGAAGGGGGTACTTGTTCTTGACGATCACCTTGTTTAGCTCTCTGTAATCAATGCACAGGCGTAACGATCCATCCTTCTCTTTCACAAAAAAAA
Source organism: Benincasa hispida (assembly GCF_009727055.1). Taxonomy (NCBI): domain Eukaryota; kingdom Viridiplantae; phylum Streptophyta; class Magnoliopsida; order Cucurbitales; family Cucurbitaceae; genus Benincasa; species Benincasa hispida. Next base: position 4,252,197 of record NC_052359.1, on the reverse strand, counting down.
AAAACAGGTGCACCCTATTGTGACACGCTGGGGCATATGAAACCCTTGTCCAACAACTCCTGCAATTAGACCTTCAGTTCCTTCAACTCTGTCGGGGCCATCCTATACTGAGCCCTCGAAATAAGTGTTGTGCCTGGCTCCAATTCAATGGCAAAATCTATCTCCCGCTGCTGGGGCAGTTCGGGAAGATCTTCTGGAAAAACGTCTGGAAAATCCCTCACTACTGGCTCTGAAGTCAAGGTGACTTCATTCTCTCTGATGTCCACCACACTGGCCATAAAGCCCAGGCTCCTTGGTCGAATATCCTACTGGCCTTCCATGTAGATATCACTTTGGGTAGGACTACGATCCCAACCCCTTTAAACTTAAAATTGGCTTCTGTAGGAAGGTTAAAAATGACCTCCTTGTGGGAGCAATCTATGCTGGCATGGTGTAAACCCCGAACTCTAGGTTATCTAGATAAACATGTTTAAAGTAGAAATTCATGTTTATTTATAGGGATTATGAAGGAAGGGAAGGAAGATATATTAAATGAAGAAACTCATTCATTAGTTTGGCTGGAGGCACTAAGTGTGGGGTGACATGGCAATCTACTCTTTGAACTTGGGAAGCGGCAGAAAGATTAAAAGGGAGGTGAAACTTCAAAGCATGGTTTCGTCAATTGACAAGAGCAGATTTAGTGAAATCAATACCATTCGAAAGCTGGGAGAATCTAGTTTTCAAGGTTGTCTTGCCGAAGAAAGATTGCAAGAGGAGAAGAACAAAAGTGGAGAATTTGTAGAAGAGGCAGAACCTCAGATTAATCAGGGCCCAAAGTGAAGATTGAAAGCTCCAGACCAAACTATAAAGAATTTTTAGCTGACGTTTTAAGGTAAGAAAGCTAACTAAATTCTAAACAAGTTTATAAAAGGAAGTTTCTTAAAAAGAGCTCTGGATTTTGAGTTATCAATTTTTGAAGTTATAATAAAGAATCGGTGCATAAGCAGATAGCTACTTAGGAAGAACAAGCAAACAGCTCACCGTGGAGAGTTATAGCGAGATATAGGAATGAAGATCTTTCTTATGAAGAAAATCTCACTGATTTTGTGATGAGGATGCCGCTCTAGAAGGAAATCTCGCTAGAAATTGGGCTGAGTATCACTGGTAAGGTGAGTATTGCTAGGATGAAAGTTTCCAGGAAAAAAAAAACGATCTCACTCGTGAGAATCTTGCTGCTCTCGATCATGAGGATCTCGCTCATGAGGAACTCGCCCGTAAAGCTGTCTTTGTTGATGAAAGTTCCTTTAGTAAATGAACTATTTGAGGTATTTTTCTCAGAATTCGAAGTAGTTTAATCGAAAATTATGTCCTTTCAGGCCAAGAGGAGCTAGGAGAGGTGTATAAACCGTTAAGAGCCTTGACGAGCGATGAATGACTAAGTGAATTAATGTCTCCAATACTTATGCATATAAGATCAAGTAAGTTACAATGACATTGATGATGAATTTATACTCCCTCAAGCAACAAATGGTTGGAGAATAAATTAACGCATGTTTCCCGGCTTGTATATGTGTAACACAGGCCAAGGTATGTCATGTAGTCATACAAAAGTTAAGTTTCTAATGTTGAAATATGCTCCTTAGAGGAAGGCTATGAGAGAATGAGTTCTTGTGTAGATGGTAGGCAATACAACTTAATTTGATGCCACAAAATACCCCGGAACCGAAGGACATTTGAGAAGGTACCTGACCAACTTGATACCGAAGGACATTTAAGAAGGTATCTTAGTAGCTCAATACTGAAGTAAAGGTTTGAGAAGGTATATGAGCGGAAGTACCTAAGGTATGATGGTACTTAGTATGGCCACATACACGTAGGCAGTTCTGAATGAGAGACCGAAGTATGAGTCTCTTCGCCGGTATTAAATGTTGGGAGCTAGAGCGTTAGGCTCATTTTTAACTAGGGAATAATGATGTTTGATGATGTCTAAGAATGGTTTAAAGCTACACTTAGAGACAATTGCTTGAGATATTCATTAGTATACTTACATGTTTATGGTGATGTAGTGCATGATGTTATACGATTTTATAGTCGCTCACTGGGCTTTTAGCTCACAGCATTTCTGTGTTTTCCCTTCTCAAGTAGCGGTCAGATTCCTCAGGGTTGATCCTACAACTGCTTGCAACTGAGAGACTCGGCTTATTAAGAATACTTAGGTTGATGATCTATTTATGTACACATGTTTTGAGAGGGACTAGGGTTTTGTTAAAGATGTTTGGGCCCATCTGTGAATGTTTCTCCGCTTAGATGTTATATCATGGTTGTATGCATGTGTTTATATAATTGTTTGTAGAACCTTAAGGAGGCATACCATATGTATACATTATTAATGTTTAACAGGTTGACATTTAGATTAGAGGGCTAAGGTGGTGGGTGCTTGCAGCAGGGCTAGCAACTACCGCGATCATATCCTCTTTTAGATTAAGAGAGTAATCTGGGAAAGGGTGTGAAAAGTTGATATCAGAGCATAAGATTTTAGGAATGAGAGGGGAAGTTCATGCATAGGCCTAAGTCCCTAACTGCGAGTCCCTAACATGTGTACATTGTATTAGGGGAAATGTCGAGGCAACGTGGCAGACCGAGTAAGCAGACATGTGGCAGGAATACTGACCCTATCAATAGGGGCCCGGAGATTGGAGAATGATCCAGTGGGTCAGGAAACGATGTCTGAGGGAGAGTCTAATACTCCCCACGCAAGGGCATATTCTCAGCTAGAAGATGTAGTTTTTGATACAGGATAGTGCAAAGATTAGCAGCCAGTGTGGGCTGCGACATTTTAAGGTACAGCAGACCCAGCCGAAGCCGAGTTATGGCTGGCTGTAGGTGAAAAATGTTTCAATGTTATGAGTTGTCTAGAGGACAGGAAGGTAGGGCTAGCCACCTTCCTATTGCAAAAATGAGTAGATAAATGGCGAAAAGTGATATCTGCCAAACGAGCCAGTACAGATGCGATGTTATGGCTTGAGTTCAGGAAGGCCTTTGAAGACAAGTACTACCCTAACTCATTCTGAGATGCAAAAAGGGATGAGTTTCTCAAACTAACGTAGAGAACGATGTCGGTGGCAGAGTACGAGCAGAAATTTACAGAGTTATCAAAATACGCCCTACCAATTATTGCTGAGGAAAGAGATCAATGCAAGAATTTTGAACAGGGTTTAAGGAAAGAAATTAGAACTCTGGTGACGTCTACGGTTAATTGGCTAGATTTTAACCAGTTAGTAGAAACAACAACACGAGTCGAGCAGAGTTTGGCAGATGATGAGCAGTTGCCAAGAGGCAGTGAGGCAGTAGTAGGGCCTAGAGACAGGGGATCCCGACCTCCAGTTGCAACTCAGAGTAGTGGAAGCCAATTCAGGGGAACCAGTTGGCAGGGATCCAAGAAAAGAAAAACGAGACCCTCGGCCAGTACAGTTAGCCAATCAGAGATGCCACGAGCTGGTGAGTCGGTAGCCAGCACAGACAAGAGATCGTCGTGCCCTAGTTGTGGCAAGAGGTATTTCTAGGCATGCTATAGTGGCAAAGGTGTATGTTTTCAATGTGGACAAACAGGGCATTTCAAGAGGGACTGTCCCTAGTTAAATAGGGACGTCCCAACAACACAGCAGACAACCTCCCAGATAATTAACCAACACAAAGTGCTGGAAATTGAGGCGAAGGGTCAAGTGGTGCCAAGCAGAAGAATGTCGTAGGTCGACCCCAGCAGTAGAGGCAAATGTACGCCGTGACACACCAGGAGGCAGCAGACTCTCTAGATGTTGTGATCGGTAATGTTATATTATGTGGACAGTCTGCTTATGTTTTATTTGACCCTGGTGCCACACATTCATTTATATCTAGCATGCATGTATCTAGTAAAGAGTTATTTATCTCTACCCTTATGGGAGATGTGATAATAGTAGATAGATGTTATAATTATTGTGAGGTATTGATCAATGGACAGAACTTTTATGTTGATTTACTTCCCTTAGAACTGTTGGAGTTTGGTGCTATCTTGGGGATGGATTTTCTAAGTAAGTATCGTGCTTAAGTAGAATATTACAAGAAAGAGGTAATGCTCAGAAAATCAAATGGCCATGATGTAATGCTGACAGGAATCAAAAGATTAGTTGCGTGGAATCTGATATCGGCAGTGAAAGCTCGGAAGCTATTGAAAAAGGGATGTAAAGCCTATCTGGCTCATGTAGTGGTTGCTCAAAGGAAAGAGCTGAACCCAGAAAATGTCCCAGTGGTAAATGAGTTTCGGGATGTATTTCCTGAAGAATTATCGGGATTGCCACTCGACAGAGAGGTAGAGTTTACTATTGACTTAATTCCAGGAACAACTCCTATATCGCAAGCACCGTATAGAATGGCACCGACTGAGTTGAAAGAATTAAAGGTTCAGCTGCAAGAGTTAATTGACAAGGGATATATTCGACCTAATGTATCGCCTTGGGGAGCTCCGGTATTGTTTGTGAGGAAGAAAGACGGTACACTTAGATTGTGTATCAACTATAGGTAGCTGAATAATGTAACGATTAAGAACAAATATCTGTTACCACACATTGATGATTTTTTGATCAGCTAAAAGAAGCCACGGTGTTTTCAAAGATAGACCTGAGATCGGGTAATCATCAATTGAAAGTGAGGGAAGTTGACATTCCTAAAACGACATTTAGAAAAAGATGTGGACATTATGAATTTTTAGTAATGCCATTCGGACTGACAAATGCCCCTGCGGTATTCATGGATCTTATAAACAGGATATTTCATCCTTAATTGGACCAATTCGTAGTATTCATTGATGATATACTGGTGTATTCTAGTAGTAGGAAGGATCATATAACCCACCTGAGAATAGTATTGAAGACGTTGCGAGATAAGCAGTTGTATGCTAAATTCAGTAAATGTGATTTTTGGTTAGATCGGGTGGTATTTCTTGGGCATGTTTTTTCAACAGATGGCCTAGGTTTGGCAGGTTATTATCGAAGGTTTGTGGAACATTTCTCTAAGATAGCCCTTCCGTTGACGAACCTGACCAAGAAAGGCATAAGGTTTGAATGGTCGTGGGAGTGTGAGCATAGTTTTCAGAAGTTGAAACAGAGATTAGTATCAGCACTAGTACTTACCTTGCCCGTTCTAGGTAAGGAATTTGAGATTTATTGTGACGCATCCCGACAAGGATTAGGATGTGTGTTGATGCAGGATGGGAAGGTGATTGCATATGCCTCTTGTCAACTTAAGAAACATGAGAGCATTTACACTACGCATGATCTGGAGTTGGCAGCAGTGGTTTTGGCTTTGAAGTTGTGGAGACATTACCTATTTGGAGAGCGCTGCAGAATATTTACATATCACAAAAGCTTAAAATATATCTTTGATAAAAAAGAGTTGAATCTAAGACAACGAAGATGGATTGAATTGATTAAAGATTATGATTGTTCCATCGAGTACCACCTTGGTAAGGCTAATTTATAGCAGATGCACTAAGTAGGAAATCCTCGGGACCCAAGGCCATTATTGGTTCAATAAGAGGAATGCTATTGCAGGAGTTCATAAATTCTAGAACTGCCTTATCAGTGGAACCGTCAGAAGGCATGATAGCTACTTTCCAGATAAGGCCTACCTTAGTAGAAAACCTTGATCTTCGTAAGATTGTTGATGATGTAAGTAAGGGCATCAGGGTTGAATTTCAATTGGGAACAGACAATGTACTAGAAAAGGAGGGGAGAATGTGTGTGCCTAACAAGCTACAGCTTAAACAAGCCATTCTAGAGGAAGCACATAGTTCCGATTATGCTATTCATCTAGGAAGCACCAAGATGTATAGAACATTAAAGAAATCTTACTAGTGGCCTGGGATGAAGAGAGACAGAGCAAAATATGTGGATCGATGTATAATCTGTCAACAAGTAAAACCTAAGAGACAAAGACCAGCAGAATTACTCAATCCACTCCCAGTGCCTGAGTGGAAGTGGGAGCATGTGACAATAGACTTTCTATTTGGAATGCCTAAGACACCCTCAGGATTCGATGGCATTTAGGTAATAATCGATAGATTAACCAAGACGACTAAGTTTATACTAGTAAAAGTTACTTTTATACTAAACCGTCTAGCTAAGATTTATATGGATAGGATAATCAGTCAATATGGAGCTTTAGTGTTTGATAGTGTCAGACCGGGACTCAAGGTTCACTTCAAAATTTTGGCCTAGTTTACAGAAGGCTATGGGCACTAAATTGCATTTCAGTACGCCTTTTCATCCACAAACAGATGGACAGTTGGAAAGAACTATACAGACACTGAAAGATATGTTAAAAGCTTGTGTATTAAAATTCAAAGGAAGTTGGGATACACACTTACCGTTGATTGATTTTCCATACAACAATAGCTACCATTCTAGTATCAGAATGGCTCCCTATGAAGCGTTGTACGACCGACCTTGCAGAACCCCAATATGCTGGAACGAAGTCGGAGAACGACAATTACTGGGTTCATAATTAGTTCAACAAACAACAGAGAATGTGAAACTTATCAGGGATAATCTTAAGGCGGCTCGCGATAGACAGAAGAGCTATGCTGATAAGTGAAGAAGAGAACTAGAATTTAAAGTCGGAGATCGGGTATTTCTTCGGTTATCCCCATGGAAAGGAATTCTCCGGTTTGGGAAAAAGGGGAAGTTAAGTCTACGATACATCGAACCATATGAAATTGTGGAACGAGTTGGTCCAGCAGCATATAGGTTGTAGTTGCCGATGGAGCTAGCTCGTATTCACGACGTATTTCATGTGTCAATGTTAAGGAGATACGTGTCTAACCCTATGCACATACTAGCAGCACAACCAGTACATCTCAAAGAGGATTTATCTTACAAGGAAGAGGCCATCAAGATATTAGACAGAAAAGACCAAGTACTCAGAAATAAGACAATTTCTTTGGTGAAGGTATTATGGCGTAATCATGGAATCGAGGAAGCAACCTGGGAACCTGAAGAAAAAATGAGGAAGAGATATCCTCAACTTTTCAAATGACATATCAGGTAAATTTCGAGGACGAAATTTCTTTTAAGGGGGAGATGGTTGTAAACCCCGAACTCTAAGTTCCCTAGATAAGCATGTTTAGCCAAAGGAATGTTATATTACATATTTATTAATTAGAAATTCATGTTTATTTATAGGGATTATGAAGGAAGGGAAGGAAGATATATTAAATGAAGAAACTCATTCATTAGTTTGGCCTAAGTGTGGGGTGACGTGGCAATCTACTTTTTGAACTCGGGAAGTGGCAGAAAGATTAAAAAGGAAGTGAAACTTCAAAAGCATGGTTTCGGAAATTAACAAGAGCAAATTTAGTGAAATCAGTGCCATTTGAAAGATTGCAAAAGGAGAAGAACAAAAGTGGAGAATTTGCAGAAGAGGCAGAACCTCAGATTAGTCAGGGCATGAGATGAAGATTGGAAGCTCTAGGCCAAACTATAAGAAATTTTTAGCTAAAATTTTAAGGTAAGAATTTAAATAAATTCTAAACAAGTTTGTACAAGAAAGTTTCTTGAAAAGAGCTCTGGATTTTGAGTTATGAATTTTTGAAATTGTAACAGGGAATCGGTGCATAAGCAGATAGCTGCTTGGGAAGAACAAGCAAACAGCTCACCATGGAGAGTTATAGCGAGATATGGGAATGAGGATCTTTCTTATGAAGGAAATCTCGTTGATTTTGTGATGAGGATCTCGCTCCAGAAAGAAATCTCGCTAGAAATTGGGCTAAGTATTGTTGGAAAGGTGAGCATCGCTAGGATGAAAGTTTCCAGGAAAAAAAAAACTTGATCTCGCTCGTGAGAATCTCGCTAATCTCGCTAATCTCACTCATGAGAAGGAACTCGTAGATCTTGTCATGAGGAGGATCTCGCTCATAAGGATCTCGTTAGTAAAGATATCTTTGTTGATGAAAGTTCCTTTAGTAAATGAACTATTTGAGGTATTTTACTAAGAATTCTAAGTAGTTTAACTGGGAATTATGTCCTTTCAGGCCAAGAAGATCTAGGAGAGCTGTATAAACCGTTAAGAGCCATAACGAGTGGTGAGTGACTAAGTGAAATAATGTCTCCAATACTTATGCAGATAAGATCAAATAGATTACAGTGACATTAATGATGAATTTATACTCCCTCAAGCAACAAATGGTTAGAAAATAACTTAACGCATGTTTCCCGGCTTGTATATGTGTAACACAGGCCAAGGTATGTCATGTAGTCATTACAAAAGTTAAGTTTCTAATGTTGAAATATGCTCCCTAGAGGAAGGCTATGAGAGAATGAGTTCTTGTGTAGATGGTAGGCAATAGAACTTAATTTGATGCTACAAAATATCCCGATACTGAAGGACATTTGAGAAGGTACCTGACCAACTTAATACCGAAGGACATTTGAGAAGGTATCTTAGTAGCTCGATATTGAAGGACAGGTTTGAGAACGTATTTGAGTGGAAGTACCTAAGGTATGACGGTACTTAGTATAGCCACGTGCACGTAGGCAGTTCTGAATGAGAGACTGAAGTATGAGTCTCTTCGCTGGTATTAAACATTGGGAGCTAGAGCATTTAGGCTCGTTCTCAACTAGGGAATAATGATGTTTGATGATGTCTAAGAATCGTTTAAAGCTTCACTTAGAGACAATTGCTTGAGATATTCATTAGTAAACTTACATGTTCATAGTGATGTAGTGCATGATGTTATACGATTCTATAGTCGCTCACTAGGCTTTTAGCTCTTTTCCCTTCTCAAGTAGCGGTCAGATTCCTCAAGGTTGATCCTGCTGCTGCTTGCCACTAAGAGACTCAACTTATTAAGAAGACTTAGGTTGATGATCTATTTATGTACACATGTTTTGAGAGAGACTAGGGCTTTGTTAGAGATGTTTGGGCCCATCTGTGAATGTTTCTCCCCTTAGATGTTATATCATGGTTGTATGCATATGTTTATATAATTTTTTGTAGAACCTTAAGGAGGCATACCATATGCATACTTTATTAATATTTAACGGTTGGCATTTAGATTAGCGAGCTAAGGTGGTGGATGCTGGCAACAGGGCTAGTAACTACCATGGTCATATCTTCTTTTAGATTACAAGGGTAATCTGGGAGGGGGTGTGACACATGGTTAGAAGCTAACCAATCCATGCCCAATATAACATCGAAATCATGCATATCTAAAATTATCAAGGTTACATCTAATGTGCGATTGGCTACCTCTACCTGACATGCTTTTATCTTTTTTGTAGCTAACATGATCTCTCCTGATGGAGTGGAAATGGAAAATACAAATGACAAAGGTTCTGAGTCTAACATGGCATGCCTCACAAATATAGTAGATATAAACGAGGGTGAAGAGCCAAAGTCAAATAAAACAAGAGCATGATGTTTTAAAATGGGAAGTGTACCTGTTACTACGGTGCCTGACTTCTCAGCCTCATACTGAGTGGTAGAAAATACCCTTCCCTACTGTTGCTGACGACTTGGGCCTCCTTGGAATGAGCTTACAGGCTGGCCCCTGTGCTCAAGCGCATTCCTTCTCGGGCATCTATTTGACATATGCCCTATCCGGCCAAATCGAAAACCAATCCCAGAGCCAGCTAGACAACGTCCCCAGTGTTGCTTACCACAAGTGGTACATATCGGCCTGTCCTCCCTACCAGTTACAGCCTGGGAACCCTGTTGTCCCCACTGATGTGGAGCATTTACTGTGTTCTGGCTCCTCTACTTATGTTCAGAAGCTCTGTGTTTGGCCTTCCTTTTCTGCCATGCGAAGGTCCCCATCTCGAGCGACCTCCTGTATTCCTCTCCCACCTGGGAGTCAGCATCAATCCTCATGGCGGCCCGTAGTGTCGCAGCATATGTCTTGAGATCCAAGGAATGCACCATCCCCCAAAGTCCGCTCCTCAGGCCCTGGATAAATCTCTCAATCCTCGCTGCCTCGGTGGCTACTAGTTCAGAAGCAAAGTGAGACAACTTATTGAATTCTTGCTCGTATTCCTCCACCGACATAATCCCCTGCCTCAAGTTCAAGAATTCTGCCTGTTTATTGTATCGGGTGTTGGCCAAGAAGTACTTCTCATAAAAGCGTTCCTTGAACTACTTCAAGGTTGCAAGTTCACCACCAGTATCAATCATCTTTTCTGCTGAATGCCACCAGATTTTCACATTACTAGTCAGCATGAAGACCGCGCATCGAAGCTTGTGCTCTTCCGGGCACCTCATAAAATGGAATATTGTCTCAATAGATGACAGCCACATATCTGCATTGATGGGGTCCTCGAACGATCCATCAGAGGGGCGGGGGTCATACTTCTGGAAATCCCTCAAATGTTTGGCCTCAAGTGACAGGCCCTGCACGTCTCTTTCCTGCGATCGGGTCTGACGTAACGACTCGGGTGGCACCAAATCCTCCTGAGCCTGGGTCTAGGCAGGCTGCCCTGCCACGTTCTACGGATCAATTTCTACAGCTTTCCCATTAGGGCGGTTGCAACAGCTTCACTAATTCTGGCCTCTATCGCCTTTTCATCAACTTGGGTCACAGGCGGATTTAGAGCTGCCGAAGCAGTCTGGCTACTCTCAACTCTCTCAGCTTGCTTTTCTTCTCTAATTGTCCTTCTTGTTCTACGTTTTGGTGCAATGTCCTTTCATAAATTCGTACGTTAACTAACTATTCCTGGGTCTTTCTCAGACATCATGCATTTAAAACACTACATTACTGCTCTCATGTATGCATTGAAACTTTTGTTAGTAGAACGTACTTGGCGATGACGGGGAATCCATTACTGGGCCACAGGGACTATCTAGACTTACGTAGTAAGTCAGTCTACAGAAACCAAAATATGGGCTCTGATACCAACTGTAACGACCCAACCCCCTAGGACTTAAGTTAGGCCGTTACTAAAATACATGCATGTATGGCACTTAAAACGACACTTTTTTATGTTGAAATAAATGCTAAATAGATAAGGAAATTCAAAAGTTCTTTATTAAATGCAAACATCGAAAACAAGATTAGGGTACCCATAAATCATAAAGGTTAATAAATAAATATGATAAAAACAATTCTTACTAACAAGTTCGAAAATAAAAACTAACATTAAGGGAAATATGAAAAGAACATTAAATCTCTTTATGCGGAAGCGTAAAAACTAGTCCCAGTGGCTCGATCACAGATTCCGCTTATCTATCATTGGTGCATCTCTACCCTTACCTAAAATAACAGCATGAGAAAGAATGAGTATAAAATACTCGGTAAGTAACCCCATTACTGGGGTCAGGCTGGGCATCTATGTCCTCTAGATACCCACCTATGGCACATATACTCATGAAACAAGAAGGAGACTGAGTCCTATCCTACTGTAGTTAAGCATGCCCTCTACCTCTGGTGTATCTTAAAGGAAACATAAACTGGTGAATCCTAAAGGAAAAACAAACTGGTAAATCCCGAAGCAAACAATAACTAGTGAGTCCCGAAGGAAACAAAAACTGGTGAATCCCGAAGGAAACACAAACTGGTGAATCCCGAAGGAAACACAAACTGGTGAATCCCGAAGGAAACACAAAACTGGTGAATCCCGAAGGAAACACAAACTGGTGAATCCCGAAGGAAACACAAACTGGTGAATCCGAAGGAAACACAACTGGTGAATCCCGAAGGAAACATAAACTGGTGAATCTCGAAGAAAACACAAACTAGTGAATCCCGAAGGAAACACAAAATCTAAAGAGGCATCTAACTAATCAGTAAGGATAGTCACACGATCTCAACATCAAAATCACCACTGTACGAATCGAAGACATACATTTAATCCTCGATGTCATGGCTCTACCACATACACACATACCTCAACAGCAAGTTCTACAACATTCAAGTATACATTAACATCATAGTTCTACAACGTACATGTATGCCTCAACATCAACATCTCAGATACAATCATATGGAAACACATACCATCTCATACTAATATTCAAGTATCTATGTGTATATTTAAACAATTCAGGTCTCGTGCCAGGACATACTTTAGTTCAGATCATACTATCATTCATCATTCTAACATTTGCCATAACATACACTCATCATGCTAGCATACAACTAAGGTCTGGCCCGTGGGCAGTTCCAGTAGTAAGATTACTTACCTTAATCGAAATTCCACAGATAAACTTAGACAACCAAACGATGACCGGGGTTTGAAGTAACAACCCTAACATACGAATACAACCAATAAAGTTCAGTCCAACAATAATTACGAAATCTCAGATTCAAAACCACAATACCCAAAACTTACCCAAAGAACTTGATCAACAACCACTCCCAAGATTTCGACTCCAAAAATCTCCTGCTAACAGATTTTAACTCCCAATGAACCTTAAAGATACAAGGGTTAAGTCAAACTTAATTCAGTAATCGAAGCATGCCCACAAACCAATAATAAGGATCAAAACTCTTACCAACACTCTTGTCGAACGATCTTGAATTTGCTGGACCATCGCTGCTGTGATTTCCCAAGTTCAAATCTGAAATTAAATAAGCGACTAATTTCATCCTTAATCCAACTTAGTGGTAATCTAAAGTCTTTCAAGAACCCAACCACCAAAAATAGATCTTACCAAAAAGCTAAAAGTCAAGCTGCTAGAAGACGACGTGGCAGGCGGTGGAGAAACCGGCTGGGCGAGCAACAGGGAGTTCGGATGTGGGCAGTAAAGGAAAGCGGCGCGGTGGCGTTCGGAATGGAAATGAGGGGAGGCAGCGCAGCAGTCGTTCAGAATGGGCAGTGAGGGGATGCAGCTCGTGAAGGCATGAAGAAAATTTTCTAGGGAAGAGGGGGACCCGTGCGTGAGGGAGATGGGGGGAGGGGGGGATTCTTCTTATTTAAAAATAATAATAATAATAATAATANAATAATAATAATAATAATAACAAAAAAAGAAAATAGTATAATTATAATTAAATCATTTCCTTATTCCACTTTATACTATTTAATTCCTTTCCTTTTTCAAAGAAAATTAATTCATGCCATTAATTTTCAAAATTGAATAATTTTCACGCCAACACTTAAATTCTCGCACTTATACTTCAAATCAAAAATTCCAAACATGCTCTCCAACGAAGGATAATTACTGAATTTCCAACTAATAAAGTTACTAAAAATTACATTATTATTAAATAAAAATGTGTGGGATGTTAGAGTTCTTCAGCTCGTTTACAATCTATCCCATGTGCATCTTTGACGACCCCTGGCTTTTCAGCATCGCATCATTTTGGACGAAGTATTCCTTCAACAAAGCTTCAAGAGAATATGAAGAATTTGACATGTTGGTACCTTTGTTGTGAGATTGAAGTGGTTGTTGTTGTGCGTGCTGGTATCCAAGGAAGAGACCTTGCTTATGCTGCTGTTACATACCATATTGATCTGGTTTTTTTGTTGACCTCCCCAAGAGAAGTTAAGATGGTTTCTCCATCCTGGATTATATGTCTTTGAGAATGGGTTATTTCTCACAACCCACATAGCCAATCACGGGTTACCCCAACGCATCAATCTAGTGAACATTTTTTGTTTGAACTACGTTGTTCATTGCTAAATTCTTTAGCATATTTGTCATGGTAGCCATTTTCATTGATAGGTTAGTCACCACCTCAGTTTCGATCATCCAAGTTCATTGTCAGGTACCTATTCGAACCTACAAATAAGAGTTGGTGGTTGAAAGGATACCAGTAATAGGCCAGTTTCCTACAGTTGACCGATACTGGATTTCTCCATAAGATCAATAAGAGAGGATATTCCATGAAGCGGTATCGAAGAAGAATAACCATCCTGGATTATATGTCTTTAAGAATGGGTTATTTCTCACAACCCACATATCCAATCACGGGTTACCCCAACGCATCAATCTAGTGAACGTTTTTTGTTTAAACTACGTTGTTCATTGCTAAATTCTTTAGCATATTTGTCATGGTAGCCATTTTCATTGATAAGTTAGTCACCACCTCAGTTTCGATCATTACGGGCCTATGCCGCTTATCTTCTGATTGTGACTCATCTACACATTCCATATTGTGTTTGGTTATACAGTCTAGAATTTTCAAGGCTTCGTCATATATTTGTCCATGAACAACGAGGCCTTGCCTTCTCTTGGTAGAGAGGGATATGATTTATAAATGATATTACAAATCAGTTGTTCAATAGAGGGTCAGTGGGAGCTTAAGGGTAAAACAGTAATTTTGACATAGCTATAAATACAAACCACCTGTGAAGGATCGACTTACTGATTATGGTTGAAATAGACAGAAATATATCTATAGTGAGAAGACTGCAATTATTGAGCTATAGTGGTGTGTCTTGATAGTTAACGAATAGTAATTAATTCGGTTTAAAAAGTTTTAACTGATTAATTACAAATCGTTGGAGCTCATGATCTATAGGTCCATTAGATCCTTCTACTGGCTCATAAATTGGAATAGCAAATTGAGTATTAGTTGGATGAATTTTGGACTTGTGGTTATGAATATGAAATTTTTAAATTCAATTACTAGGGTTTTCAATTTATTATATTTGATACAATTAATTAAAATTGTTTAATTTAGTTGAAATTAAACAAATTTGGAGAATCAATTAATATTTAAATTATGATTTAAATATGAAATTTAATCATATTGGTGGAATTAGTGTTTTATTAACTTAATATTAAGATACTAAATTAATATTATTTTAATTAAAAGGTTTAATTAAAATAAAATAAAATTGTAAGAGTGTATTAACATGGAGCGGAAGCAACAAGGATCAATAAGTATTCAAATTCATTAATTTTGGCAGAAACTAAAGTATATCTAGTATGAGAGGGTTTGAAGTCATACCTTTGTAGAACTCTTCAAGATCTTGATCAACAGCAATTGTCTTCTCCAAAAACCACCATGGACCACCTCAAGATCTTCCCCACTATCCTCTTGAAGCTTTAGAACAAGTTGTGGGATTCAAGAATAGCTTGAATCGACGGAAAACAAGGGAAAGCTCATCGCACCAGTCTACTTGAAGAACTTTTTTTCAGCCCTAAATTTTCTCTAAAATTTCTTTTGAATGCATGTTCCAAATATACTCCAATCTTCTTTATTTGTTGCAGGTAAACATGCAAAAAAGATCACTGCATGAGTTACAGCTCATGCTTGGAGTAAATGTGAAGAAGGGAAGTGATGTTTGTGTGAACTAGTAGAAGATGGTAATAGAAAAATTTGTTTTTCCATTTTGTGCATGTTTACAATTTTATATATATGTATGTATATATATATATATATATATATGTATATATGTATATATATATGTATATATGTATATATATATGTATATATATATGTATGTATATCTATATATATATGTATCATATATATGTATGTATATCTATATATATATGTATGTATACTTTTTATCAAAACCAATTTCAAAATCAATTTTGGTTTTAAAACTGAAAATCTTATTAATTTTATAAAATTCATTTCATAAATTAATTTTTAAATAATTCTAATTAATTTAATAGCAAATATTAAATTAATTTTTTTATATAAATTCATCTTCATATATTTAAATCATATTTAAATATAACTTTTCTTATTCCGTTTAATTCTAATTCGAACATTTCAAATTAACTTATCAAGCTACTCTAAAGCTTGTCCATTTACGAGCTAGTAGGGAAATCTCGCGGACCTACAAATCATGGGTTCCAACGATCCAAGATTAATCGGCTAAACTTATTATACCGAATTAACCCTCATTCATTAACTAATGGGTCACTCCATTATAGCCCATAGCTGAACTCCTCTTACTGTAGATATATTATGTCCACTTTATATAACCATAATCAGTAAGTCAATCATTCACAGGTTGTTTGTAATCATAGTTGGGTCAAGATAACCGTTTTACCCCTGTGAATATATCTTGTTCCTTAAGTTCCCACTGACCCTCTAATGAGCAATTTTGATTCATAATACCTATGAATCAAGTTCTTTCTCTATCATGAGAAGGTAGGTCCCTAATTGTTCAAGACCTTGTATCAGTACTTAAGAGAACAACCTATCTGCTAACCCTGCGAATTCCATCTTGTAGGGCTATGTCCCCAGCTATTCATCTGGTCTTATCCCAAAATGGGAGACTTATTAAGCAGTGCTGTTGGACTACTCTCACTGTTTTCATATCAAAGGATAATTCCGAACAAATAGAAGTTCGTAGCTAGCTCAGGATTAAGATCGAGTTAAACTAGGTTACTTAATAAATGAAATAATCAGTTTTAACGGTAAATGGTCGTTAGAAAGAAAAGTGATTATTTTTGTGGTCCAGTCTATATGCAAACTCATTGCATAGGATGCCCCCACTCACATGTCTCTACATGAACGATCTGTGGATCACATCGTTTGTAGCACCTTACAACTTCTTGTAACAACTACAAAGTGTGTCGCATCCAATAGTGTTAGCAGGATGAGATACCCCATTTCATCCATATACGTATTAGAACATTTAGGCTATATACTATTAATTTGATCATGTTTATGTCACTATATATAGTTAAAGTATTCAAACTATAGCCATGGATATGTTTATTGGATTTTTATAATAGAATGCGAAATCAACAATTTATTACTATCGATAAATAGAATGTTTAACATAAACTGTGAGTTTTAGGACATTCCCCAAAAAAATTAGTTTTATATAAATTAATTTGTAAAAATAATTTTAAATAAAATTGTTTCATTTAAAATAAAAATAAAAATCAATTTTTGAAAATGATTAAAAATCAAAGAGAAGTAGATTTTTCCAATCTAAAGAAACTAAAAGAACTATTCTATGGGGGAAGATGGGGCCTGCAGTTTTCATCTTCCTCCATCATCTAAAAAAAACAAAAGAAAGGTTCTTAAGCTTTTTCCTGTTTGTTTTTCCAGGCTCTTGTTCTCCTCCTCTAAAATTCTACTCTTCTTTTAAAAAAAAATCTCTCTCTTCCAAAATAGTAAGAGCCCACAAACTTCTGGTTCTCATCTAGAGAATACGAAGGTAGCCATCATGGTGGTGTTCGTCGGTTTGAAGGATTCAATTGAAGAACTGTTCTTCAAAGGTAAGGGTTTTTTTAACCCATTTTATTTTTCCTATATTTCGTTTCGAGTATGTTGTATTTTCTAAATTAATTGCATATCTTCTGTTCTTCTCTATAAGACTTTTATTTTATAATTTTTTGGGATTTAGATCTGATCCCCACTTCCGCTCAAGGACTTTTAATAGGGTTCCTTCAGTAGCCCTAATCACAGAGATTGAAGAAATGTGATGCAAAACTTGCATGCGTAGAACAACCATGCGAGGAAGATTCTAGTACGCAAAAAAACCATAAAGCGACAACATGGGCCAAATCCAATGAATCTGTGATATGATCAACCAACACAACAGGGCATGGAATTAAATGTACAAGTGTGAAATCTAAAGTAACTCGAAATAGAGAACCAGAGAGCAGAAGCAAATCGTTCCAAATTTCATTGAGAAAGAACACAAACAAATACCATCGACAAGAACATATTATACAAAAACAATAAATTACAAGCATGCTTCTTTAAATGAACAATGGATAGAGTACGCAAACCTTTAAAGCACTTTTTCTTCAAGTATCCCTCGATCAATCTCCAATGCGTCCAAAGAAGAACTCGAATGCAACGATCAGAACAGCCAACAACACAAACTGAAGAATCCTCGATCACTATCGAGTGCAACTCGATCCTCGACCCTCGAACAAGAACAAGAACACCACCACAAGAGTTACCTTGGTATTCTTAGTATGAGAATCTAGGAGTTGTGGGCTCTGTGTGACTTTGGATAGAGGAATAAAGGAGGTAAACGATCGATTAGATGATCGAGTAAGTGGGAGAAGGAAGAAGCCTATCGTATAAACTTGATATTCGATGATGTAGTAAGAAGAAGCCTATCGTATAGACTTGCTACTCGATCGTGTAGTAATGAGTAACTATCGTATAATAAACTCGCTACTTGATCGTTTAGGCTATGAGATGCTATCGTTTACTAAAACTATTTTACTCGATAGCCTTTTATTTCTAAAACGATACAATGAATCAACCACTCGGCTTAGAAAAAAATAATTTTTTTTTATCTCACAGTTACCATAAAACTTCCAATAACCTCCCACTCAAGTCGGTTATTGAAGAAAAAGATTAATTAATTATCACATAATTAATATATTGTAAATAATACAATAACCAACTTATCATATTATATTTATGATCTATAGTTTTAATATTTCTTCATACGAAACATATAAATTATAGTTCTTTTTCTATTTTATGGTATTTAATATAAATCATATTTATATTAATTCTTCCAATTAATAATGTATCAAATACATCATATCAATTATATCACATATAATTGAATCAATTTAATTATATCATATATAATCAAAATTTCTCTTGTTAATTTGGTTCTCAACTTGAACCCACTGAGCTACCAAGGAGACCTTATGGACCTGTAGCTTGAAACTCCAATGGTACGTGAATTACTGACTAAACTCTTTAATCACGAGATCCACCATCCGTTAACTATTGGTCACTCCACTAAATACCGACAGTTGCACTCTTCGCACTACAGATATATTTTCATGCTCATTTGGATATAATCAATCAATAGTGCGATGACCCTTCACAAATTGCTCGTAAGTACAGTTGAACCAATTTACCGTTTTTCCCCTGTAGTTACATCTAACTCCTTAAGTATCACTGATTCCTCTAATGAACAATAAGTCATAGTCCTACTATGACTGAGTTCCCTCTTCTCAAGAGAGGGTGTGGTCACTATGTTCAAGACCCAGAATCAGCCCTTAAAGGAGCAATTTATCTACTAACCCCTACTTCAAGAAATGAGTGAATTCCGTCTTGTATAGCTGAGTTCCCAGCTCCCCAATCAGATGAATCCCCAAAATGGCAGTTTTGTTGAGTTGGCAATCTGGCAATTCTCACCTATAAAAATCAAAAGACCACCCTCATGAGTAGAAGTTTTCAACTCATTCAAGATTAAGGCCATGCCACCTATGGTCATCTTAGGAAAACGTAAGTCTCAATTATGAACGGCGTTATATAAAAAGACTAATCATTTCATGGTTCGGTCTTATACAAACTCTTTGTATAAGATACCCCCGCTCGCATATCCCCACATGAATGCTCAGGATCAGACCATTTATAGTACTTTACAACACTTGTAACATCTACAAAGCGGGCCATATCCCTAGTGTCACCAGGATAAGGTATCTCTCCTATATCCTTATTCTACAAACCATTTAGGTTATTACTTAAGGCATGATCCATTTGTATATCTCCACATACATGCTTAAGTTACATAAAATAACCTCGGATCTTAGTTTATTGAACTTTATAAATGCTTATAAAATAACACTTATTTTATTAATAACAATATGTTTACATAGTGTTTACAAACTACGAGATTACCAAGGAATTAGGATACCAATCCCAACAAAATCATCATTAGAGAGATTTTTAGGATACACTTTCAATACCTATAAATAGTCTGTGGCAGCTCATACAATGGATACAAAGGCTCTACAAGAGATTGTGGAAGCTCTGCCAAAATACCTCCATTTTCGTCTCATAAGTCCCAAGTGAAGATTCTAAGTGGGAGCTTAGTCTCTTCTCTGGAAGTGAGGAAAAATTCAACCTTCATCTCGAAGAAATCACAAGTAGCAAGTAGCAAGCAGCATTGGAGCCAAAGGAAGTAAGAGATTACAACCTGAAGTTTGATATCTCTATCTATCATTTTTATTCTTTCCTTTTATTCATATTTTATATTAAGAATCACACCTGAGAATCATCTTATTTTTAATATGAATATGATTACCATACATTTCATCTCACTCATATTCTTCTTCTCTTTTTTCATGAGCAACAAAATTCCCAGTGGGGTTGAGAAGATAACCTAATATTTTCCAAAAGCATGCATATGTAAAAAAATTCATCTTGTTTAATTTGCATTTATTTCAATGTCTAATTCAGTTAGAATTTAATTAGGTATAAGTGGTCAACTAGTCGAGAGAACAAGCAACTTAGACTTCATTAAACAAGGAAAGAATTAGATTTAGAGATAAAGTTAGATCTTTCATGAAATAATCAACTCAGCATGCATTATAAAGATAGAACAAATGTGACTTTTGACACCAAGAGGTGGGATCATTAACAAAAGTCGATACATGAATGCTTACATATGCTATGCTTAAGGAGTTATTAGTGAATCTTCTTGACCCTACTTCATTCATCGCTTTTTAACCCCATTCTATCACCTGCTATTTTTTTGTAATTGCTCTTTCTCGCCTAGTCACCATTTCATATTCATCACATCATCACCACCATCACCATTGTAGTTATTAACATATTTAGTATAAACACATCACCATTGCTTATGATTTACACTTCACCGAAAGAGATCATTAAAACATTCAACAAGTCACATTACCAAATTCCTATGTTCGATCCTGGACTTACCAGGAAATCTTGTTTGGATTTTACTTGGGTTCAAACACGGAAACTTGTCCTACGTCATTGTATATATTACACATTTCATCTAGGCACAACTGAGTTAAATATACATACGTTTACGCATGAGTATGTTTAATTAAATCATTCAACTATATACAGTAACATTTATATTAAAATGATGCATGAAATAATGTTTATCCTATGGTGGGACTTTTATACTATATGGCATACACTATGCAATATAATAAATAAACTATACATCACATGTATAATAAAATTATACAAGCAATATTGGATCGAAATTGAAATCTTTAACATTAATTAAATTAATATAATACTCATATTAATTTAATTAGTGAAAATAAATAAAAATAATTAATTAATAATAATTAACAATCAATAAATACCAAAAAAAAAAATTAAACTACCTTTAGGTTGCTACAACCCACACTTGAAGCCATAATTAGCACGGTCTCATATGCACGCGGACATTCGGAGTGTTGCGATGCTCTAGCCGAGCGTCGCAACGCTGGCATTTATGCTGCCATAATGTGCCCTTACACTGTTCGTAACGTCACGACACTTCGTGCAGTGTTACAACACTGCGTCTAGAACACAGTCACACTGGGCTTTCTGACTTATGTGTAGAGCGAGCGTTGCTACGCTCTAGCCTTATGCTCTAAGGCAAAAGACTTCCTCTACTTCACCCATTCATCCGTTTTGCTTCGTTCTTGCTTCAAAATTCTCTAAAATGAAATTGAAAACTCACCACGAGTGACAGGACTATTACAAGCTCAATTTTAAGATCTAGAATGCCCAAAAATACACTAGGCCCTTATAGATCGACTGATTAAAGCAGTAAAAACTATGCCAATTTCGAAATATTCAAATGCAAACCAACAATATTCAAAATCCAATACACCCACCAAAAACTCTGAATTGATGTTCGAAAACGAAAATCAGAGACACAATTGGCTCTAATACCAATTGAAGGGTTCTGAATATCGCAAAGAAGAAGCAAATAAATGCAGTTGTGTCTTGTTTTCATTTTACGGAATATTCAAATTACAGAGGGACGTAAACTAAGGATAAACAAAGATAAACTAAGAATGCTCTCAACTAAGTTAACAGAAAGGAGAAGAGAATGAGAGAAACTCACCATTGAAAAACCTTTCTTCATGTATCCTCCCCAACAGCACCACCACAAGTCGATCTCCTCTTGATCTCCGGAACTCAGGACCAAAACCACAAACACATCAGTGAAGAAAGGGACACCACCATAAAGGAGTCATTGTTATTCTCAAAGATGAGAATCAATGCGGAGTTTTGTGGGCTCGATTAGAAGAATAGTTGTATAAGGGAATATTTTGTTTGAGAGAAGTTTTTGGCATAGAGAGCATTTTCACGCAGAGAAAATGGATGCAAGAAGAAGAGATGAAGATCCAGAATTGCTCCCTATTCTTCTGTGAAAATACGTATAAGAGAGAGGGAGTGGGTTAAGAAAGTCATCAAATAACTCCATCCCCTTTTTTAATTTAAAACAAATTCAAAATTTTTAATTTTTAATTTCTAATAAATATATATATGTATACATATATATATATATACATATTTGTTCATATATGTATGCATATTTGTCCATATATATATATACACACACACACACACATATAACTGTATTATTATATCACATATAACATAACATATAGTTTATTACTCTCTCATATAACCTATAGTATTAATATGAATATAATTCATATTAATTTTAATCTATAGTTTTAATATGAATCATGTTTATATAATTAAAATCATATTCAAATATTTATTTCTCTCACTAAAACTTTATATTATAATGTATAACATACATTATATTAATTATATCTTATATAATTAATTCCCTTTAACTAATTTGAACAATTCAAATTAATCCAACATTAATTTGATTCTCATTAATCCTTATTGAGCTAATAAGGAAACCTTATGAGCCTATTGATTGAAGCTTCAACGATACTTGATTAATTAATTAAACTCTTTAATTAAATAATCAACCTTCGTTAACTGCTAGTCACTCGACTAAAGAACGACAACTGCACTCTTTGCACTATAGATATATATCTGTGCCTATTGGATATAACTAATCAACAGTACGTTGACTCTTCAATAACTTCCGTCAGTACAGCTGGATCAAAATTACTGTTTTACCCCTATAGTTACATCTAACTTCTTAAGTACCACTGATCCCTCTAATGAACAATTAGTTATAGTCCAACTATAAATGAATCCCTCTCGGGCCAGGAGAGGGTGTGGTGCCGCATTGTTCAAGTCCCGAAATCAGCACCTTAAAGGAGTAATGTATTTACTTATCCTAACAATAGAGAAGGAGTACATTCCTTCTTCTATAGTTGTGTTCCCAGCTCCTCAATCAGATGAATCCACAAAATGGTAGGCTTATTAAGTCGATGAATCTGACCATTCACATCCATATAAATCAAAAGACCATCCTCCTAGGTAGGAGTTCATAACTCACTTAGGATTTAAGTCAAGTCACTTTTGGTTGTTCTAGTGAAATGTAAGTCTCTTCTAGCAACGGTGTTATAAGTAGAGACTATTCATTTCGTGGTCCAGTCCTATATAAACTCTTTGTATAGGCACTACAAGAATTTTGGGCTTTAATGTCGGTTGGCAAAAGTGAAACCGGATGTATAATGTTGGTTTTATTTTTTTAAAAAAAAGTGGATCTTTAATGTCGGTTTTAAACTGACATTGTAGGTATACCTTTAATGTCGATTTAAAACTGAAATTAAAGATCCGTTTTTCTTTTTTTAAAAAACAAAAAAAAAAAAACCCATTTCCCCCCATTTTTTTCATTTCCCGCTTCCTTTTCCCCCTTCCCCCCCTCCCCCCAATTTTCTTTTTCCTTTCATTCCCAGACTTCCCTATCTATCCCTTTCTAAACCCTATTTTCCCTATCATCGACTTCCGCCGCTCGACACGCACCGTCCCTTTTCATGCAACCCAGCGTCATGCAACCCATGCTGCCGCACCCAATCGCCTGCATCCATGTTGCAATTGTTGGTAGGAATAGAAAATACAATCTTGTTCTGACCCTCCCCTGTTTCAGTCATTCCTTACCCCTTTCAAAATGAGCCAAGCCATAGTTACAATGGTAGATTACGCAACTCAAAGCGAAAAATCCAACACCTGCTCCTACTGAGACCCTAACTCTGCTCAACGGCAAATGGATTCTCGCGTAAGTTCTCTTAATAATACCAAACTTGATACTAGTAACCTGGTTGGTTATTTTTCCAATAGTTGTTTTAATAACAACTTCCTCTTTGTACTATATGATTGAACTTCGTATTATGAATTGGGAAAAAGATCCTGAATCAACGAAACCTAGTAATTTTTTTCGGATGATTGAAAAGCTGGAACGAGTTTAATCGAATTTCATTTCTGCTGACTAATCACACATCTCCCTTGCAAAGCTTCACGAATTTTTAAATATTGGCGGTAATTTCTTGTACGTGTTGATCTTGAATATCATATTTGGACTTAGTATCGACCTACCATGTGGCGTTGTTAATTCAGCTACTTCCTATTGGGCGAGTCATATTGCTCTGTGTTAAACTAGAATGTATGGGCCATTTAGAAAGGGTTTGATTAAGTTTTGGTTTCTTTGATGGGATTCAGACTTGTGATTGAGATGACTGCAATTGTCCTTGCATCTGGTTTTGTATCAATTTCTTTGAATGTGGTCAGCTAGCCGAAGTTGCTAGCATTTATGTTTGCTTCACTAAACCTTAGAGGGAAATCAAGGGAGTCTTTACAATAGCTTTTTACACCTGACAAACCTGCCTTAATTTTATATGGCAAGAGTTTTAATGTCTAGAGGATGATCATAACCTGCTAAAACTTTTTTTGTCCCCTTTTTTTTTTGTCTTTTGTTGAAATCTATTTGCTGTCTATTACGTACTAGCATATGATTGGTTGCAACAATTCTACATTACAAAATTATGTCACCCAACGTTTCTTAATATGAATGTTTGGGGATGTAGGTACACATCATTCTCGGGTATGCACCCACTGTTGTCTAGGAGTACATTTCCATTGGTCAAAGTGGAAGAAATTTCACAAATAATTGATTCATAGAGTTTCACCGTCCAAAACTCCATCCAGTTTTCCGACCCTCTAGCCACCACTTCTATTAGTATTAATGCAAAGTTTGAATTTAAAAGTCCCCAGCGTGTACAGGTAAGCTAGAATCTTTCGGTGATCCGACAGTCTGAACGGTAAAAAAAAAATGGATTTTTTTGTCCGTAGGTGCAATCTCAACTCTTTTGACTTTGTAATATTTCGGTGATCCGACAGTCTGAACGGTAAAAAAAAAAATGGATTTTCTTGTCCGTAGGTGCAATCTCAACTCTTTTGACTTTGTAATAAGCTAATATTTATTTTCACACTCAACGATTTTTCCAGATAAAGTTTGAAGAAGGTGTCATGGGACTCCCCAGCTAACGGATTCATTAGTTATACCAGAAAATGTGGAGTTTCTCGGGCAAAAGATTGACCTTTCACCATTCAATGGTGTCATATCCTCCATTCAAGATATTACTTCAAATGTGGCCAAGATGATATCGAGCCAACCACCGATCAAGTTCTCAATCCCAAGTAGCAGTGCCGAGTCTTGGTTGCTAACTACTTATCTCGATGAAGATCTTCGAATTTCACAAGGAGATGGTGGTAGCATGTTTGTATTCATCAAGGAAGGCAGTGCTCTCTTATCTCCCTAAATATCTAGTTTAGGGAATTCATGGTTCTTTTTTATTCTTGTCTTTCTCAAAACCACAGTGGATTTATTTTGACATCAAATTACCTATAAAATGGACATCTCAGAATCTTGGAGTGGCCAAGCTTGCACCCCATTTTAGATGAACCAAGTGCACATAAATCTGTGAGGGATATGGACTTTAGGTGAGCCATGAAGTTGTCTATTGCTGATATATTCTCGACGTATGGAAACATGTCTGTTTGTTTATTTCCTCACACAGTATCTATACAAATATTGCTATTAGGGTATCTTTTCGTACAATAAAATTTGTGTGTTCATATTTAATGGGTTGCTTCGTGAACATAGTTCTTATCTTGATCTTTTGGAATTGTTATTAGGAAAGTGTTCACAACATCTTCAAATCTATGCATAAAGCATGATGGTATGGAATGTTTTGTAGACCATTTGACATTAACCTGTTGCTAGCAGAACTATATAAATAACCCATAAAACATCAATTAAATTTGTTATCTGTGACTCTGATTATGGTGGATGGAAATTTTGCAAGTATTTGTTGGCTTTTCTTCCCTCTCCTGGATTAATGATTTAGACGCTTAGTTTAATCTTGTTCTAGCCTAGACTCAGAGTTCTTGGCTTCTACTTCCAATGATGGATCAGTAAGAGTTTGGAAGACTGACGATGGAGTTCTTATAACCCGGAGTGCGGTATGGTAGATATTTTTACCTGTTATTTTGTGTTTATTGCATTTTCCTCATAATTAGTAACATGTTTATTTGGATTTCTAAGGATGGAACTAAACCATTTTTATTTTGTACCCGTCCAAACAGGTACGACTCTTTCAGAACTCATTATCAAGCTCTAATAAAAATGGTTTAGACATCAGTAATTGGAAAAGAATTGGGTATAAGAGGTTGCTGAGAAAGCCTGCTTGCATAATGTCCATCAGTCGAGATGGAAAATATTTGGCTTTGTAAGTGCATCTCATTGTCAAATTGATTATTACTGTTTGTTTTTAATCACAATTCTATAGTTTATGTTAGAACAATCGATAAATTACTGCTTGATACCTCAAGTACGATGATATCAGTGGTAACAAATTAATTAGCAAGATAATTTAAAACAACTCAATAGTCTTTCTGTTCTTTCTTTTCAGAATATATAGATAGGAATTTAGCTGCAAAAGCGGAAATTATCCATGGACATATCGTAAAAACTGGGACTCGTGAAGACTTATTTGTAATGACTTTTCTTGTTAACGTTTATGTGAAATGTGGAGTCATGGAAATTGCTCACAAAGTGTTTGATAATTTGCCTAGAAGAAATGTCATTACATGGACAACTCTAGTGACTGGTTATATTCAGAATTCATAGCCTTTAGTTTCTTTTCGAGTGTTTATAGAAATGTTGGGAGGTTACCTGAACGAGCAGTTTCAATTAATGGTTGGGGGCTTGCATTTAGAGCTTGTGGAGATAGACTTATTGTTATTGGTGGACCAAGGGCCATGGGGGAAGGTTATATAAAACTCAATTCATGGGTTCCAAGTGAAGGACCTCCAAGATTGGATTTGCTTGCAAGGAAACCATCTGCAAATTTTGTGTATAACTGTGTTGTGATGGGATGCTAAAACTTTAAAAAAAAAAAAAATAATAAAAAAAAAGAGAAAAAACCAACATGTTTTGTTATGCTCTCCATTTGATGGTGTCTCCCACTTCAACTTGCAGATGAATTGCTCAAGATGGGTTTGTTTTCTTTCTTCTACACATGATTTTAGCTAATGAGTTATTTCTCATACTCTCTTCAGATATTTTCAACCACTGCGCAGGGAGGCGTGGGGAGGAGATCTTAAAAGGAAAAAAATTATATATATATATATATATATATATATATATCATTTATTCTCTCTCAAAAGACTCATTTTTATTGCTTCTTCCATTGATATTGCATACGCCCCCCCCCCCAATTATTGGCTTGAGATATTACAAAGATTGATTACTTGTTAGGACAGTTATCATAATTCCCAATAATTCAGTACAATAGAAATTCAAGGTGCTCGAGTTTGTAGTTTAGATTTGATTCAAGGTGCTCGAGTTTGTAGGTCGCACTATGGTAGTTTGTAGGTTATTCATGCACTATGGTAGTCTTTGTGACAAATTTTGAGGTTTGAAGTATATTGTGAACTAAATTTGCTTATTGATGTATGTGTTCTTGAAAATTTTCCATCATCTTCGTATCTCATATCTAGGTAACTAAGCTTCTCTTCTTCGAGATCTTGAAAAAGAAGATTCTTTCATTTATTCAACTATTGAGTTTTCTTGTTTTGAAGATGCAACAAAGGAGTAAATATTTGGTATTGCAACCTCTTTATGCTTTTTCTTGGGGAACTTTAGATCCAACACATTCACTACAAGAATTTTGCCTTGAATGTACCATTTATGCATATTCCCAATAAACACTGTTAGTTGAATATGAATTCTTATCACATTTTCACTTTCAATTCTTTGTCTTAAACCTTTTTTGTTTGTGATCCTTTGAACAACAGCGGTCAGACAAAGATGCCTATAACCAGACACTGCTGAAGCTAGGGGGTTGGTTCAAGAAGAATTATGAAGGGATCCATACTTACCAAGTGGAGAGAGACAGTATGTTTATAAAATCATAATGTTTATATTACTTGTAACTTGTGTCTTCAAGGCCTGAATTATTGTACAGCCTTTTAAATTATAATTTTATAGCAGAATTTGTGGATTAAATGTAATAGATTTACAATCCATACATGAATAATATGTCATAGCCACAACGTTCAACGATGATGTGTCATGTTATACTTTTTGACCAAAAAAATGGATTCGACAATGAAATTTAAAAAAAAGGGACAGATTTGGGCTTCAATGTCGGTTAATAATTTTAAAAAAAAACAGAGACTGTAATGTCGGTTGCAACTGACATTAAAGACCTGTAATGTCGGTTGGAAATTTCACTGAAGGTCTTTAATGTCGGTTGCAACCAACATTGAAGGCTGTGTTATTGAAGCCCTTTAATGTTGGTTTAAAGGCAACCGACATTAAAGGACTTTAATAACACTATCTTTAATGTCGGTTTAAAATCGACATTAAAGCCCAAATTTCTTCTAGTAAGGATACTTCTGCTCACATGTCTCCACATAAATTATCATGATTACATCATTTGTAGCACTTTACAACAATTGTAACAGCTATAAAATGGATTATATCCGTACTGTCACCAAGATAAGGTACTCAATCTTATCTATCTACTACAAACCGTTCAGGTTATCACTTAAACATGATCCACTTGTATATCTTCACATACATGTTTTTGTTACATCAAATAACCTTGAATCTTAGTTTATTGATTTTTGGATCAATGCAACTAAATTTCAAATAAAAATACAATTTATTTTATTAGATAAATAATAAGTTTGATTAAATACAATTACAAACTACAAGATCACGAGATTTAAGGCATCATCCCCAACAATCCACACAACCAAAACATTTTAGGATAAATAAGTTAGAGGGTTTCCTGACTATACTTCTTCAGGAGTGCAAATCAGTAGTCGTACAATAACTTCTATTGATAGTAAAACAAGTTGTAGCTACTACCTCTGCCCAGAAAGACTGACACTTTTTCTTTTGAAATAATATATCTTATCTGCTCTAGGATAATTCTATTCTTTCTCTCAGCTACTCCATTTTGTTGTGGGGTATAAATTACTGCTATATGTCTAGTTATCTTATTTTCAGCACAAAAACTATTGAAGTCATTGCCCAAAAACTCTAGACCATTGTAATCCTCAATAATTTTACTCTCTTATTAGATTGATTTTGAACAAATGATTAAAAAAAAAAAAAATGGTCTTTAGATTTTAACAAAAAAACTCAAACTTTCCTTAAAAAATCATCTATTAAAGAGAGGAAATACCTTGAGCCACTCCAGGAAGATGTCCTTGTAGGTCCTCATAAGTCAACATGAATGTAGCTAAGGATTTTGGTAGTTAAATGGGTCCCTTCACAAACTTCTGCCTCTTTGACTTTCCATAGACACAAATTCACAAAACTAAGTCTCTTAGTACCTTTTGACTTAATCAGTCCTGTCTCTAAAACTCTTGTATGCATTTCTCACTTATGTGTGGGAATCTCCTATACCACAAATCAATTTGATATGTGTTAACCTTCTTTGTACACAAGATTAAGCTCGAAGAGTAATATTTTTTACAAAATATAGTCCATTTCTTTCCTTTCCCATGAGGATAGTCATCCCTTCCTTCTAATCTCGAGGCTTCCATTCTTCCCAACAAAAGAACAACCCCGATCATCAAGCATCCCCATAGAAATCAAATTCCTTCTATGTTGTGGAACAGATCTCACTTCCTTGAGAAGTATGTCTCTATTGTCTTAGAGTTTAAGCACCATTGAGCCTATTTCAATCACTTTACAGCCATAATTGTCTCCTATAAACACTGAACCACTAGCACATGATTTATAGGAAATAAACCATGTCTTTGATCATGCCACATGATAAGTGCAACCTGAGTTTAGCACCTAGTCCTCCTTAACTTCATGATCATTAGCTTTCTCCTCAACGGTCAAAAGAATTTTTATGAATTCAAATCCATCATCTCCAAATCTATCCTCTAAAATAGAGATATCTCCTCTCCCATATTCCTTTGGCTTCTTGTAGTCTTTTTTACGTGAGTCCTTTCTCTTAGGACAATTTCTTTTGAAATTCCTTCTTTGTGACGGAAAAAACACTTCAATGCTGATTTATCTCTTTGTGAACGATGACCCTTTTGAAAACTTGAAACGACTTTTCATTAGAGAAAAGTGATTCAACATCACCACTGCTTTTAAATTTAGCTTTAAGTTATATTCTTTACTTCTCAAAGTTGTGATTACATTATCAATAGAAATCGGATCCCTTCCATATTTCAATGTTGCCTTTACATCTTTATAGCTCTCATGAAGAGAGTTTATCAAGAAGGTTGCTTCATTATCCTCCTCTAGCTTGTCCCTTGTTTGAGCAAACTCAATGGTGAGTTTCTAGAACTCATCAAGATTGGCTTCAGGAATTTTGAAGAATTCATGTCGAAAAAAAATAACGTCTTCCTTACATTGAACTTGTTAGGCACATCTTTCTTCAAATAAAGCTTCTTCAACTTTTCCCATACCTCATAAGCTATATTTTCATTGATAACTTACCTTAGAACACTATCTGCGATGCTCAAGATCAATACCCCACAGGCTGTTTCTTCTATATTGTGTTTTTCAATATTAGTGAGTGTTAAAAAGAGAATATGGAAGAGAAAAACAACAGGATTATGTGGAAACCCCAGGGCAGGGAGAAAAACTACGATATAAAGTCTTTTTCTTATTTGTTTTAAAACTGATACATTAAATACACAAGGACTCATTGTATAAATAGACAGTAGGGAACCCTAGGAGTCTTACACAATTACATAAATGCCCCTAGGTTAAAATCCCTATTTCCAACACTCCCCCTCAAGTTGGTTCATAGATATCAACAAGCCCCAACTTGCTTACACAATAATTAAAATTTTGTCTCAATAACCCTTGTGTAAGTACATCAGCAACTTGTTGACTCGAAGGAATATAAGGAATTTCCACTGTCCAACCGCTCCTTAATATAGTGTCTGTCTATCTCCACATGTTTAGTTCTGTCATGTTGAACTAGGTTGTTTGTAATAATCATGGCAGCTTTATTATCACAAAATAATTTCATTGGAAGCTCATTATCTTGCTGGAGATCTGATAGTACTTTCTTCAACAAGATTTCTTCACAAATCCCTAGACTCATGGCCCGATACTCTGCATCAACACTACTTCTAGCAACAACTCCTTGTTTTTTACTTCTCCAGGTGACTAGATTTCCCTAGACAAACGTACAAAATCCAGACATAGATCTTCTATCAACAACAGACCCTACCCAGTCAGAATCAATGTAAGCTTCAACATATCGTTTATCGATTTTTCTGAACATTAGGCCTTTACCAGAAGTTCCTTTCAGATACCGAAGAATACGTTCAACTGCTATCATATGATTCTCACAAGGAGCTTGCATGAACTAACTCACAACACCTACTGCATAAGAAATATCTGGTCTTGTATGAGACAAGTATATCAACTTCCCAACTAACCGCTGACACCTTTCTTTATTAACAGGAATTCCATCATTCTTATCACCGATTTTTGCATTGTATTCTACTGCGAATCAACAGGTTTACACCTAGTCATACCTGTTTCCTTTAGCATGTCCAATGTATATTTTCATTGAGAAACTGATATACCCTCTTTTGAGCGAGTCACTTCCATTCCCAGAAAGTATCTTAGTTTCCCGAGGTTTTTAATTTCAAACTCTCTAACCATCTCTATTTTTAGTCTTGTGACTTCTATATCATCATCCCCAGATAAAACAATATCATCAACATAGACAATAAGAATAGTTATTTTCCCTGATGTTGATCCTCTTACAAAAAGAGTGTGATTGGAATGTCCTTGAACATATCCCTGTGCTTTCACAAACGTCGTGAACCTGTCAAACCAGGCCTTTGGAGACTATTTCAATCCCTATAGTGATTTCCTCAATATACACACTTTATTTTTAAATTGACTTTCAAACCTGGGAGGGGGGACTCATATAGACTTCCTCCTCAAGTTCCCCGTTCAAAAACGCATTTTTAACATCAAGCTAGTGTAAGGGCCAATATTTATTCACAACTACTGACAGAAGCACTCGGATCGTGTTAAGTTTAGCCACAAGTGAAAACGTCTCAGAATAATCCACTCCATATGTTTGGGTGGAACCTCTTGCAACAAGTCTAGCCTTGTATCGGTCAATTGTCCCATCTGACTTGTACTTTATAGTAAACACCCATTTACATCCTATTGTTTTGTGCCCTTCAGACAAAGTCACTGGTTCCCAGGTTTTATTCTTTTCCAGAGCTCTTATTTCTTCCATAACAGCAGACCGCCATTCTGGTTTTTTCATTGCAACACTTATGTTATCTAGAACCACCTCAGTGTCCAAGCTAGTAATAAAAGTCTTGAACTCGGATGTCAGATTACTATATGTCATGTAACTATGCATAGGATATTTAGTACATGAACGGGTACCTTTCCTCAGGACTATAGGAAGATCAAGTGACGCATCACGTTCTTTCACCTCTTCAGGCTTCTCACCATGATTTACTATTTGTGTATCAGAAACTTCAGTAGTATCTTCCACATCATCATTAACACAGATCATTTCATCCTTCGTATCACTACTTCCTTCCCCCTTGTCATACCTGCCTTCATCATTCTCCATATATAAATCAACATCATTAGGAATATACGTACCTAGATCTGATGGCAAGTCTGACTCCTGCACTGGAGCCGGCAATTCTGGTTCAACAGGTGACACTGCTTCTTTCCTAAGATTCTTCCTGTAGTACATTTTCCAAGGAACTTGATTGGTAGGAAGAACCAAATTATCATGATCAGGACTAGGTTTAGACAAGGTTTGAATGGACGCTGACTCTAAAGGAATAGCATAAGAGGACCGGTTAGTCTCTTCATTTATGTTCTCCCCCTGAAGATGACTAACAGGAAAGAATGATTGATCCTCGAGAAAGGTGACATCCATAGAGATATAGTACTTTCGAGATGACGGGTGATAGCACTTATATCCACGTTGATGGAGTGGATATCCAACAAAGACAACTTCTGAGCATGAGGAGAAAATTTCGTGCGGTTTGGACCATCGGAGTGAACAAAAGCAACACAACCAAAAACCCGAAGAGAAACATCAGAGATCAACCGAGTAGTAGGAAAAGACTCTTTAAACAATTCTAAAGGGGTATGAAGATTAAGAATACGAGAGGGCATCCGATTAATGAGGTGAGCAGCAGTAAGAACTGCATCTCCCCAGAGGTATGACGGAAGGGTGGCGGATAACATAAGAGATCGAACTACTTCAACCAGATGCTGATTTTTACGCTCAGCTACTCCATTTTGTTGCGGAGTAGCAGCCTGTCTCTTATACACATCTAGATGTGTATAAGAGACAGGCATCTCCCCAGAGGTATGACGGAAGGGTGGCGGATAACATAAGAGATCGAACTACTTCAACCAGATGCTGATTTTTACGCTCAGCTACTCCATTTTGTTGCGGAGTGTAAGCACATGAGCTCTGGTGAACAATACCTTTAGAGTTGAGAAATTCTCTGAAAGAGATATTAAAGAATTCTCGCCCATTATCACTTCTTAAAATCTCAATCTTTGTTTTAAATTGAGTTTCGACAATTGTGTAAAACTGTTGGAAAATAGAAGACACTTCAGATTTATCAGTGAACAGAAAAACCCAGGTGAGAAGGGTGTGATCATCTATAAACGTGACAAACCACCGTTTTCCCATGGAAGTAGTAACCGGTGAGGGACCCCATACATACTATGAACAAGAGAAAAAGGACTCGAAGGTTTATAAGGCTGAGAATGGAAAGAAACACGATGTTTCTTGGCACGAATACAAACATCACAATTAAAAGAAGAAGTACTAGCATTACGAAATAAATGAGGAAATAAATATTTCATATATTGAAAATTCGGACATCCTAAGCGAAAATGCCATAACATAACATCATTTTTAGAAACAGAGAAATTTAAAGACATAAACCCCGATTGGTGATCATTCCTAGAGGAAGTAGAGTCCCCTATCATGTCGGGCAGTGCCAATCGTCATCCTCGATTTCAGATCCTGAAATAAAACTGAATCAGATGAGAAAATTGCCTTACACCTCAAATCTCTTGTTATTTTACTGACAGATAACAGATTATATGATTTTTAAGCACATGTAAGGTATCACATAAAATTAAACCATGAAACAGAGAGATATTGCCCTTTTCTGCAACAGGGGCAAAAAATCCATCTGCAATTCGAATGCTCTCATTACCAACACTCGGATTATAGGACATAAATAACTTTGAGAAACTCGTAAGATGATCAGTAGCCCTGAATCCACAATCCAATGTTTCTTACCATTCACACTAATTAGGCCGAAAGAAGGAAAATTACCTGACTGTGCAATTGCACTCACCCCAACTGTACTTGAGCTGTTTTTACCGTCACCAGGAGATTTCTTCTGAGTTTGGTCATCAACTGAATCACTTACCAGGGCACGATTAGATTTGTCATAAGACTGTCGTCGCCTACTATTTGGGGGCTTCCCGTATAATTTCCAACATTGATCCTTCGTATGCCAAAACTTTTTACAATGTTCACACATGGGAGGAGGTTTCTTATCACCATCAATATTGGACGGCTTGGCAACGAAAGTGACTACATCAGTAGTTGAGGTGGTATTATTCATGGCACACGACCGATCTTCTTCCAGCCGTATTTCAGAACAGACTTCTCGAAGTGAAGGAATCGGGCGCTGGCCCAAGATCCGACTACAAACCCCATCAAACTTTGGATTTAATCCAGCCAAAAACACAAAACACGATCTGCTTCCTCAATCTTCAAATATTGGGCCCCATCCTGTGGACAATTTCTCTACACAAGTCCATTTCCTGCCACCGCATCAACAGTTTGTTAAAATAAGAGGTAACATCCATAGACCCTTGTTTGGATTCATGAACCTGTTTATGGAGTGTGTATAACCAAGAAGCATTTTGTCATTTAGAATATAGATCTTGCGCCGCCTCCCAGATATCCTTTGTTATGGCAGCATATAATAGTGGTCTTCCTATCTAGGGTTCAATACTGTTCACCAAGACAGACCATAGCAATGAATCTTCTCCTTTCTAAATTCGTTCTTGTGGATCACTTGGGGTCGGCTTTGGAATTTTTCCTGTCAAATATCCAAACTTGTGACGCCCTTCCAAGGCCATCTGGATCGATTGAAACCAAGAAAAATAGTTTTGGCCATTTAATTTTTCTCCGACGATAAATCCTTTAGTATTACCAACCGAACCAGATAAGCAGGAAACGTTAGACACTATAGGTAATGAGTTTACCGGATTTTCTAAATAAACCGGTTGAGGATTTGCACCAAACATTGTATCCAAATCAAAAATTTGCTGTTACAAGGAAGCCAACCGCTATCTCACATCGTCTAGGTAACAAACTGAACCACAATTGAATGGAACAGGTGCTGATTGCTCGAGACCTCAGTTGTTGGATGTGAAAAAACGATCGGGTCGGCTGTTGAAGGAAACTGAATCACCGGGTCGGGCTAGATGGGCTGAAACTGGATCAGTTGGTGCAAAAAACTGGACATATGAGTTTTCGGGTCGGACGTGGGTCGAATCGGATCGGGTCAGACGTGGGTCGAAATTAAGGGCTGAGCTTTCAGGCCGGGTCAGGCGTGGGTCGGATCACGGGTCGGAATTGAGGGCTGCGTTCTTGTGTCGAGCCTAGCATGGATCGGATCGGATCGAAATTAAAATCAACATACCAGCTGGTCTACCCGGGTTCAACTCGAACCGGTTTGGTTTGCTCCAGATCGATACTAACCCTAATCAGATCACACTTCTGCTCTTCGCCCCCGATATTTCTCCTTCTGCCCTGATCGTGACCGTCGACGATCAACCCCTCCTCGCGGCCAGTTTGTGCTTCACGTCTGAGACCGTCAACGACTCTGCCATGATCGTGATAGCTCCGATCATGAATCGATGGTTCCTCGCGGCCAGCTCCAACTCAAATCGAATTCTGACTGGTTTCAGAATGGTGATACCCGGTTGGCTGAGGGCGATTTTCCAAGGATTGTACCTGAACGACAAATATTAATTCCAGTAGGGCATCCTGAAACATTCCTTTACCGCTACTCGTATTGTCGTTCTAATGTCAAAACTTGAAGACCCATCAACAGAGGAGGATTGAGATTGATTCTCTTCCATAACGGCTAGGTTTTTGTCACCGTGCTCTAATACCATATTAAAAAGAGAATAGGGAAGAGAAAAACAACAGGATTACGTGGAAACCCTAGTGCATAGAGAAAAACCACGATATAAAGTCTTTTTCTTATTTGTTTTAAAACTAATACACTAAATACACAAGGACTCATTGTATAAATAGACAGTAGGGAACCTTAGAGATCTTACACAATTACATAAATGTCCCTAGGTTAAAAACCCTATTTCTAACCGTGAGAATAGTGAGCAAGGTCGCAAGATCTTCAATTGCCCTCAATGCCTTTTGTGAAGCCAAAAAGACTTATATTCTCTTCTAGCTAGAAATCTCTATTTCCATTAAACTTGTCCACCTCATATCATGCAACTGCTATTGATAACTATCTGATTGTTCTTGATAGATTCTCGAAGAATTTTGTAACTTTCTTGGAGGTCCTTCTTTGCCTAAGCCGTAGCTCTTATACCAGTTGTAGGTGGACTTTTATTTTCAACTTCAATACAAGTTGAGGCCCAAAAGTAAGGTGATTTTGATCCAACAATTTTCAAGTAGCTGTCATGGACCAGATCACGTACCCATGATTATTGCATGTGGAAAAGACTTCCCTTCAATCTGTTTTAGATACTCATTTTGACAGAAATTTGCCGAAAGATAAACTTGAAACTCATTGATTTATCTCTCTTCCATTCTACCGTTTCCCTTGAGGTATATGGATAAAAATAAGGATTGAGAAGTAAAAGGTTATATATATATATATATATATATATATATATATTTAAAAAAATAAAAAATAATAAAAAAAAAGACGCAAAGAAGATAAAAAAAGATCACGACATACGATGATTCCATTCACGATCTACATCTACTCTTCAAGATATGTGTATCTTTCTTTATTCTCAGGCTCCTTTTAGAAATTACAAGAATGACGAATTAAGCATTTCTCCGTCACTCTATCTTTCGTCTTTTAATTATCATACAACAGAGATTGTTATTTGGTCTTAAATAGAAACTAACTAATAATTCCCATTTACAAAACCAAAAGCCAAATATGGAGGATGTTATTACAACAGCTTCAGCTTCTTAATGGAAGTAATTTTAGCTCACATTTCTTTATATTGAATTAAGAATTATGCAAAAGATCTAAGATGATTTCTCTTTTATCCATATTCGTCGTTGAAACAATATTCTCACTCGACGTTGGAAGCACATGCTTCTTTTCTCCTTATCCAATGTAATTTGAGTCTTCATGAGATATTGGTTTGTTCTATGAACTAAAAAGAACCATCTGTCTCCAGTCTTCAAATTATTAGATCTTAAAAATCAATTTTTAAGTTCAAAGTGAATTTTTTTGGCCAATTGAACAAACCTGGTCAAATAATAAGAAAAGGCATGCATATAACTTCTCAATTTTCTTTTTTAGATAAAAGAATAAACGAAGACTAAATAATACCAATCCTTTTGGAAAAAATTTGGTCACAAACGAATATATGACAACCTTTTTCTAGTATATGTAGTGACTAAATTAAGAAGAAATTAACATGTAATAAAATAATAACTGATTCAAGAAGCCATATCAGTAAAGCATAGTTTTTATTACACAGGAAACCATATCAGAAAATGTATATGTTTAAACTAAGGCCTACTCAATGTAGGGCAACCTCCTCCACAAGTGCATGTCTAGACTACTACTTGTATTCTGACTAAAATTATTAGTAGCAAATGAATTAGCTATTTATGAATCAACAAAACCTATTTTGTAGCTCTACAATAGGTGTATTATATGATATTTAATCAGCAGCATAACAACGGAACTCCTCAAAGTTTTCATCACAAAATACTTCCTCAAACCTCCAACCTACTTCCATGAAATTATCAAAACATCTTTGAAATTCCTTGCATCTTATTCAACATGTCAAGAACCAGAAACACTAGAAGCCAAAGCCCCAGAACAAACACCTAGCAAAGCAAGAGAAAGAAGAAGGCTCTACATTCTAAAAGTATAAGAAAAAGAACAGAGGGAAAGCTATTCACCATTTTTCAGATTTGAGAGACCCAACTACTCAACAGTAACATGCCTTGCTCTACATTCTAAAAGTATAAGAAAAAGAACAGAGGGAAAGCTATTCACCATTTTTCAGATTTGAGAGACCCAACTACTCAACAGTAACATGCCTTGCTCTACATTCTAAAAGTATAAGAAAAAGAACAGAGGGAAAGCTATTCACCATTTTTCAGATTTGAGAGACCCAACTACTCAACAGTAACATGCCTTGCTCTACATTCTAAAAGTATAAGAAAAAGAACAGAGGGAAAGCTATTCACCATTTTTCAGATTTGAGAGACCCAACTACTCAACAGTAACATGCCTCACATCCTTCCTTTCTTCTTCCTTCACCTTTGGCACAGCCACTTTCAGAACTCCATTTTTCATCTCTGCTTTGATCGAATTCAGTTCGTACAGATTTGCAAGCAAATCAAGTCGGCTCGAGAATCGTCTACGATCCTCCTCGTCTTCGGATTCTTTCCCTGCCTCGCCTTTGATGATCAGT
Organism: Benincasa hispida; assembly: GCF_009727055.1. NCBI lineage: Eukaryota > Viridiplantae > Streptophyta > Magnoliopsida > Cucurbitales > Cucurbitaceae > Benincasa > Benincasa hispida. The sequence goes on along the minus strand of NC_052359.1, from coordinate 4,213,366 downwards.
GTGTTCTGCTCCACACTCACCTTCACATCATCTTTGCTCAGTCCAGGCATGTCCATTCGTAGGTACAGACCATTTTCATCCTCCCTCACGTCCCAGCCCCTCCTTGATCCTGCTCCTACTCCTCGTGAAGCTGCCAGAAACGGATCCTCCATGAACTGATCCATCAGATTCAGCACCTGACTTAGGCTCCTAGTCGGAGAAAACGGATCGAACACATCTGTATATCAACAACCAATGAGCGTTTAGAACAACAAACAAGAAGCAGGATTTCTCCCTAGACCGCAACGATTTAGCCACTACATGGCAATTAGTCAATCAGCAGAGGGGATCAGAGCAAGGATTCACCGTGAAAGAGAGAATGAGACTTAGAATGCGAAGAAGGACCTACAATAAACAAATGAGCTAGGTTCCTCACTAAAATGATTCATATAGCACAGCTTTCAAACCCGTGGTTCCGACTTTGATAAATAAACAAGATCCTCACAAGAGCACAATGAAATACCATACGAGCTCATGCAAGAGATTCGTAAACCCGAGTGATCAGAGCAACAAACACGCAAGATTTCTCACTTGACCACTATCATTTCAGACGGCTCCATAGCTAAACGTCGAGAAGACCGATCGGTTCAATATGCACCAACAACAAGTGAGCAAAATTATTCACTAATCTACAATCAATCGCGAAAATCATGCCAAGACTCGTCACATAGAATAATCAGGACAGGATCGTCATGAACAAGCAATCAAGATTAGCTCAAAGGTGATATCATCGCGACATTCCTCAAGAAATAACGATATAATATAGCAAAATGCTTTTTTAAGTTCCACCAGATCCACAAACCATTTACGTAAATCAAAACGAATTACTCAAACAAACAACAGATCACTCACGAAGACCTAATTGAAAACTCCAGAACAATTCATAAACATCACAATCAATGAATGAACCAAGAAGTCCAAAACTCAAACACGGACGAAGATAACAACTACCTGCGAAACCAGGGAAGCGATCACGAGAACGAGAGAGAGAGCGGTCAGAGCGGCGATCCACATCGACGGAGCGGTCGTCATCAGCATAGTTGGTCATCTGAGCATTGGTGTTGAATGAACGACCGACAAAGGAGGGGAGAACAGAGGCGGAGCGAACAGAATTGAAAAGCTTAGCGGCGGAGGAAGCGGCAAGCCCTCGGAGAGCAATCGAAGAAGCCATTAATGGAGATTTTTGAAAAGCTTGAAATCCAGAGAGCTAACAGAGCGATTCGCTATTTGGAAGGATTGGGGTCTAACAAAGAGAATTTGAGGTTTTATAGAAGAAATGTCCGAAGGGGAAAGAAGGTTCTAGTAATGCATGTTCTCTTCCAGTGCATTGGCGGGGTTTCTAGAATGTCGCCGCTTCTTTTCGAGATACTTCTTCCTTTTTCTTTTCCTTTTTCTTTTTTTTTCTTTTTTTTTTTTTTTAATATGGATGTCATTAAAAGGTTGAATTTGAATTTCAAGGTTGTTTTCAACGATAAGGAAATGAACTAATTTAATTATAAATATATTAAAATATCATTGTAATAGGAATCGATAGTAGAGATGTCCATGGGCGGAACGGGATCGATGTCATTCCCCATCCTATCCCCGCTCTCCATTTTATTCTCTGTGGAATTCGCGGGGATCGAGTTCCCCACAGGGAATTATTAACTTAAATGACAATTTGAATTTAAAGATAAATTATTCAAATTTTGACCCAAAAAGGTTAATTAATTTTTTAGTAGAAAGAAATAAATATGAATCAAATTATTCATATGATCTAAATTTAAACATTCAATTTAAACATATTCATTATCTTTCCCAATAAATAATCAAATTTGAAATTTAAATGTAATATTTATATAATAATAATAACATAACATTAGATAAACATACTAAATAAATATGTAAAAGTTAATCAAGGGCGGGGACGGGAAATGCCCATTTAGCTCACGGTGAATTTTTTTCCCACTCCCTCCCCCATTTCTAGCCTAATTGGGAAGTCCCGCGGGCCCTATCCCATGGAAAAATTGGACATTGACATCTATCATTGTCGATAATAGTATATATTGATATTGTATTATATTTGAAAATATTTTCAACTATTTTGTCATTTAAAACAATTATCTTTAATTTTATAAAATTGTTAATAAAACAAATCCATGAATATTTTTGAAAAAAAAAATTAAAAGCAGAAAGTTCAAAAAAAAATGTTTAAATTAATAAATAAGCATTTTAAATAAATTTAATTTTTAAAAAAAAACCTCTGTTTTTACAAATAGTTTCTACGCAACCCACTTTTTGGTTTTTTTCTCTTTAAATCACCCTATTTTAACACAATCTTAGAACATGATGAGAATTTTGACCTTGAAATATCCATTTCTTATTCTTATCCAAACCAGCTATAAGGTTTATATGATCTCTTTGGTTTGCACATGAAGATTATATTAACATGACTTAATTTAAGCATAACTTAGATATTCACTTGCCGGAAACTACAAAATTTTCACATATCTTTCACAATCAAACAATCTTTTATTATTGTATTATTTAAATTTTTGTTTAATTTTTTTTAATACAATTGGAGATAGGAGATCCAAACGACAGATCTCGTGATTACTAACACACTCGTATGCCAATTGAACTATACTAGATTTTGCCTGTTCCATCCTCTTTTCTCGTTTTCCTTTATAAATATTACTAATTAGTTAATCCTATATTTTAAAATTAGTTCCCTTTTTTAACAATGAAATTTTATTCATAAATAATTCTTAGTTGTTTGAGATTTAGTATTGACTATATTTTTTAAGGTTGTTGTGGGAGCTATCCTTTTAGATATGTGTCATCCTGTCTCTTCCTTTGTCCTTTTGAATGTATCTATGATTGTTAATTATGTCCAATTATATTTTCCTTATCTTGGAAGTTTCAGGTAATTATTCCTCAGAGATTCTTTTCTTCTCAAAGCTCAACTGGTCGGTTTTGATTCATTTATCCTTTGATATCTTAGATATATATATATGGTGGCTATGAAGAGGTTTAGAGTTACACTTTTGAAAATCTTTTGAGACATCTTGTGAGGTTATTCGGAGAACTATTTTCCGTGTGTGTCAATCCTTATGATTATGAAACTTCCACTACTATTGATCTTGATGTGGTCTCTAGATCACATTGAAGCATTCTACTACATTTTGAGAAGATATTCTCACACTAGGGATGCAAGGGAAAATTGAAAAATCAAAAGAACTGCTTAAGTCGACCAAAATCACTCATTAGTTTGAGTTGAAATCAGAGGATTTTTCGGTTTCGAGTTGAAATTATATAAAATCAAACATTTTCGATTGGGTTGGGGTTAAGTAAAAAAAACAAGATAGAAAACCGAACTAGTCAATATTATTATAAAAAAACAACTATCGTTTCTAATAATGAATATGTTGTTGGTTGAGTCGATGATTGAGCATGTCTTAAAATTCCAAATCGCAAGTTCTAACCTTGGGGAAGAGAAGATTTTGTTTATTATAGTGTAAAAGAATTCGCGTTCGAAGTCATTGCCAAATATTCGCGTGCACTTGCAAACTCAGTGAACTGAAATATGAGTTGTGCCTGAGTAGTTCGGGTGGCACAGTTTCTATTATTTTCAGTTGGTTCCTTACACATTTTCCTCACCAATAAAATCAATTTTGTTCCAATTTTCTATAAAAACCAACCCAAACCGAATTTTTTACACCTTTATCTCACACTTAGAGGAAGTTCTTCAAGTAAAATGGTCAGCCTAAGTGCACTAATTTTTTATATTAAGGCTAAGAATCATGTGCAAGATCTGAGCAACGTCTCTAACGTCCAAAGCATTGGAATAACAAGCTTTTTCTCTTCTTTTTTCTCCTTACCCAATGTGGCTCGAGTCTTTTATTTATTCCTGTTAATGTATATATTCAGTCTTTATTGGTAGAGTTATTGTAGGACCTGTTAGAGTTTTTGTAGGATTAGTTTTTCTATAGCCTATTTTTGGTTCCTCGGTTCTGTATTTATACTTCACAATTCCTTGTATAAGTTGTATCAGAGAATTATATTTTTCTCATGGTATCAGAGCCCAAAATTAACGATTAAATCATTCCGTTTGAATCTCCGTCCCAGTCAAATCCTCCCTCCTGTCTGTGACTATTCCGCCTCTGTACATTGTTCCGTCTGGAACACCATTCGTCTGTCAGATCCGTCCAGTGAATCGTCCAATGTTCGTGCGGTCGTCTAGTAGGTGCACCATTCGTCTGAAACAAAAGCTCTGCCCTCCGTCTGTGAAGCATCCGCCCTCCGTCCATGGGTTCCAGTCCGTATCCGTCCGCGACTTTCCTCCATCCATATCAGCCTCCTAGATTTATCTCCATCCGTGGGTTCAAGTCGTCTCCAGTCTCTGTTCGTAGCTATTTCGTTCGAGAGTTCTCTCCGTCCAAATCTCCAGCCAAGACATCCCATATCTATCTCCGTCCATGGGTTCCTAGCCGAGTCATGTCAACTCTCTAGCCAAGCTAAGCCGAGCCATCTCCACTGAGTCGAGCCGAGCACCTCCCCTGAGTCGAGTCGAGCCACTAGCTGAGTTGAGCTGAGTTGAGTCGAGCACCTCCCCAGAGTCGAGCCGAGCACCTCCATTTGTCCAAGTTGAGCTGCTTCCATTACTTTTGAGCCACTGAACCTATTTTTCCTTTATAGAGAAAGATCATGTATTTCGCCTCATTTGTACTATTATTGATGGGACAAATTTTCTTACTTGGGCCCATCAAATGAAAAGTTTTCTAATTAGGCGTAAGTTATGGTGTATTGTCACCAGTAATATTCCTAAATCGGTTCGGTTATCCACCAAGGATGATAATAAATTTGTTGAGCGATTGGAAGATTGGGACAGTAAAAATCATCAGATCATCACTTGGCTCGGGAATACTTCTATACTTGTCATCCATGTTAATTTTGATGCATTTGATGATGCCAAGAGCGTGTAGGATTTTCTGTCTACACGGTTTTAGTCCGTTGGTTTGGCTCATTATTATCGACTACACAACACTCTTGTTGGTCTTACTCAGGAGACTGGTCAATCCATCAATGACTATTTAGCCACACTCCAACAAATTTGGATACAATTAGATCATGCTAAATCAGTGTCGGTCATCTATGTCTCATTAAGGTTCTTATGGGGCTTCATCCAAAGTACAAGTCTATCCGTTCTACCTTGTTGCACCGCAATCCCCTATCGTCACTGGACTCAATAATACAAGACATCCTGTTTGAAGAAAAACGTCTCAACATCGTTTCTTCCAAGCAATCTGAGATTGTTCTCGCCAGCATTCATTTTCCTTGTTCTTTTAGAGCTCTATTTTGTAAAAACTATAAATTCACTAGGCACAAGTTTGCTGACTGCCCGAAATTTGAGTGCCGATACTGCCATAAGCATGGTCATATCCTGGAAAATTGTCCCATCCGCCCACCTTGACCTCCGGGACATACTTCAAAATCCAAACATGTTAAACCTGGCTCGGCCACTACTGTGGCTACTGCCTCCCCTGCTAAACTCGAGCCTTCTCCTTCAACCTTTAAAATGAGTGACTTACAATATTTACTTAAACAGGTAATTTCATCCAATTCTTTTGCTCTTACGGTTTCTTCATGTAATCGGTGGCTCTTTGATTCTGCTTGATGTACTCAAATGACTTCTGACTTTTTTCTTCTAACAACACCCTCCTCTATCAAATCTCTTCCTCCTATATATGTCGCTGATGGTAATTCTAAGACCATATCTCATGTTGGCTCTGTTGACACTCCCACATTACAACTTTCCAATACTTATTGTGTCCCAAACCTGACCTTTAATCTTGCCTCGGTTGAAAATTTGTGTGATATTGGCTTAACGATTTCTTTTTCTTCTACTGCGTGTCAGGTTTAGGATCCACAAACGGGACAGGTGGTTGGTGCGGGTCGCAAAGTGATAAGATTGTTTGAACCACTTTAATTGCCTACTTGTTCTCTTTCTGTTCTTGTCACTGACTCTGCTATATATTAGTGGCATCTTCGTCTGGGTCATGCTTCTTCTGACAAACTTTGATTTCTATTAAAAACTTGAATAATATTCCCAAGTTTATTCCATTTGATTGTGTGTACTGCAAACTTGCTAAACAGCCTGCCTTATCATTTTCCCAGCCCAGGTCTATATGTGATCAGTGTTTGAATATAAAGAACACATGCACAGTAGAAGCAAGAATCAATAATATTCTATTTACATAAAAACAAGAATAAGCATGCATAAGGATTAGAAATTACAACATTTGTAGAATCCACCGCAATATTCTTCTCTCGAGCTCGATCGACACCACCAACGACAAATCCTCACTATTCTCTGGTTACAGAACACGGTGCTAGGATTGTTTGTTAGTGAAGACAAGGGAAAATCACTTTAGTAGAAGGAAAGTAAAGAGATTTAGGTGGAAAAGTTTTGGTCAAAAATCAAAGAAGCATTAGATTTTACAAAATTTAAAAACCAAACTATTTATAGAAAAAAATACATGCAAAATCCCATCTTGCATGTCTTCCACCACAAACTCCACTAGCATGTAAATTTTAGGTGTCAAGCTTGGGAAGTGTCACTTCAAAGTCCACTTAGTTTGTGGGAATATCCAACAATTTGATTTTTTTCATTAACTAAATTTTTATTAAAAAAAATGAAATACAATTTTCAACGTTTAGAAATTATTTAATTAAAACCATTTCAAGTAAATAAAATAAATAAATTTAATATCACATATAAATTGTCTTTGACACCTAGGTTTGATTAATCACAATAATCAAGTTTAAAAAACACTTTCATGCTAATGATCAAGTATACTCTAAAAAATAATCAATCAACTAATTAATTATTTAATTATAAATTATATCTCATATAAAATACAATTTTTTTTAAAACCCGAATTTGAACATTTCAAATTCTTACTTCACCTAGTTCTTCAATTTTGTCCGTAGTGAGCTAGCAAGGAGACCCGATGGACCCACAGATCATGGGCTCCAACGATCCGAGACTAACACGTCAAACTCTTTAACCTAGTTAATCAGCATTCGTTAACTAACAGGACTGTCCACTATAGCCTGTAGTAACTCCCCTTACTCTGTCTCTTATACACATCTAGATGTGTATAAGAGACAGTAACAGGACTGTCCACTATAGCCTGTAGTAACTCCCCTTACTGTAGATATATTATATGTCCATTTGATATAACCGTCATCAATAAATTGATCCTTCACAGATTGTTCGTAACCTCAGCTAGGTCAAATATGGAAATACCCTGAGTTATATATTTTCTCCTTAAGTACCATTGTCCCTTTAATGAACCATTGATTTAGGATCATAATCACTAAATCCATTCCCTCTCAGGCCAAAGAGAGGATGGGGCCCCTTGTTCAAGACCCGGATCAATCCTTAAGTTAACAACCTTTCTACTATCCCTAAAATGGGTAGAAGTGAATTCTATCTTACAAATTCTATATCCCCAACCATCTACTCAGTCTTATCCCTGAAATAGGAGGCATATTGAGCAGTGATGTTGAGATTACCTTTACCTATGAAAATCAAAGGACAATCGCGAATAAACAGAAGTTCATAGATAGCTCAGAACTCAGATCAAGTTATCTAGGTCATGAATAAGTGAAATTAATTAATGTTAACAGTAAGCAGTGTTAATATGTAATAGTGATTATTTCGTGGTTTGTCTTACACAATCTCATCATGTAGAACACCCCGCTCACATGTCTTTACACACAAATTGATCACATCATGTATGACACTACAATATTTGTACCAATCATAAAGCGGGTCGTATTCAATAGTATCCCCAGAAATAGGTATTCAACCTAATCCAAGTAATATAGACGGTTAAGACTATTTTACTCGAACTTGATCAAGTTTATGTCTCCACATAAAGTTCAAGTATTCATGACAATAGCCAAGGGTTCGTAGTTTATTGGATTTAGAGTTATCAAACAATTGACAACACATGTCTGAATAAACTTCATATATGTTTATTGTTTACATAACTACGAGTTTTAGGACATACAACCCAACAATTAACCTTTTAATTTAATTCACTCCGACATTTGGGGCCCTGCTCCTGCCCCTACTGTCACTGGATATCGTTACTTTGTTCTGTTTATTGATTATTACTCTCAATTTACCTGGATATATTTTCTTAAACATCATTCTGCCTTGTCTCAAATATATATTGATTTTGCTAATATGGTTCATACTCGGTTCTCTCGTACAATCGAAACGCTTCGTATAGATAACGCCTTGGAATATAAGGACTCTAGTCTTCTTTCTTTTCTCACTCAGTAAGACACTCTTGTTCAACGCTCTTGTCCTCATACCTCTCAATAGAATGGGCGAGCGAAACGTAAGCATCACCATATTCTAGATTCTGTCTGGGCTCATCTCTTGTTTGCCTCTTGTCCTACAAAATTTTGGAGAGAGGCTACTCTTACCTCCATCTACCCAATCAATTGTCTTCCTTCATCTATCCATCACAATATGTCTCCGTTTGAACGATTATATGGTACTCCTCTTGCTTATTCTAATCTCAAAGTCTTTGGTTGTGCATGTTTTGATCTCCTCCATCCACATGAACATACAAAATTAGAACCGCGAGCGCGCCTCTATTGCTTCCTTAGCTATGGAACTGAGCATGAAGAGTTTCGTTGTTGGGATCCTCTCTCTAACAGATTGTGTATTTCTCACCATGTTACTTTCTAGGAGCATACAACGTTTTCTAGTCTCTCAGCCTTTCATACTTCTCTTTCAAGTCCTTCTCTCTTTCCTCTTGATAGCCCCGTTGATCCCTTTCGTTCGTGTGTCTCTTCTTATGATACTAAGCTTGAACAATCTACATTCATCTATGTTGATCCTGAGCCGGTACCTATCGCAACTATGGAATCTGAACCTTCTCTTGACCCTGCTCTTTTTGTTCGACACTCCACTCGAGTAAGGGCACCTCCTACTCATCTTCGTGATTTTCACTATTTTTCCACTATTAGTTCCCTGGTTGAACCTACCTCATATGCTTGAGCTTGACAAATGGAGAACTCAAGCATATGAGAATGCCAAAATCTACAAGGAGCGCACAAAACGTTGGCATGACAAACAACTATGCGAGAAGAATCTCCAAGTCGGACAAAAGGTCTTGTTGTACAATTCTCGGCTACGACTTTTTCCCAGTAAGTTAAAATCACGATGATTTGGTCCTTTTGATAATCAAAAAGGTATTCTCGCATGGAGCGGTTGAGTTATCCAATGAGGACGAGACCAACGCATTCAAAGCCAATGGGCAAAGAGTCAAAATATATCACGGAGAAGACTTGCATCGCGAAAAAACCTCCGTGGACCTGAGGAATTCCGACTAAAGAAGAAGTGGACAGTCCATGCGCAATCATACGATTCAAACTCATCAAGGACGCAATCTTTTTGAAGTATCCTTTGAAATTTTTAGTTCATAAACTCAATCTACCTTTTTATATCCTTTATCATTTTTATATCCTTTTTACTTCACTTTCTCTAAAAAAAAAGAAAAATTACTCAGTCCTTTATATTTTTTACCCTCTCGATATTTTTTGCAACAATCGTGGTGCACGATTGCAGTGGAGCTACACAGTAATTGAAAAACGCAACTAGCTTGTTCCGCCACCACAATCGAAGAAATTGGCTCACCGCAAAGACGAATATGATCACAAATGATGCGGGCAACAGAGCAAATTTGGGGGTTGTATCTTTCTTTGACTTTGTTTATTCCAAATTTTGCACTTACGCCTCTCATTCTTAACTTTGATAATTTTATCATCGCATCCTCTTTAGTTGACACAATCATTAAATATTGATTACTTTAGTTAGTCACCGCATTATTTTTCTATGCCAATTATGATTTCAATGATGAAACGCATGCCTCTACTTTTCATCGCATATACTAGAATCAACTTAATTTTAGAACTGTCAATTCATGAAATATTTCTAGAAGTTAGTGGTCCACTAGCTTTCTTTCAAACTGACTTTTACGAAACTTCCTAGGAGCATCACATGAATTCTTTCAGTCTATCAGCAATGAGGACATTGCTGCGTTTAAATTTGGGGGTGCTGGTATTTATTTTCAACCTTGCTACTTTTAGACATTGCAAAAAAAAAATCATTAACGTTGAGATCGAATCCTACTCGTAGTTGGATGTCTGCATGACACCCGTGGGGCAAGCCAAAACAAAGGTAGGAATCGTGATCAACGCATAAATAAAGTGATCGCAACTCCACTACCATATGGGTATGAGTATAGACTGAGAAAAAGCACCTTGCTCGTAGTTGGATGCTCGCATGACACCCGTGGGAGAAAGCCAAAACGAAGATTAAGCACTTGGATCAGTGCAGGGTCATAGAAAGAATATCTAAACTACGCAAGGATAAAAATCATTTGGAAACACCTCAGTTGAAAAAGTTTTTTGAAATAAATCATGCGATGTCCTGGAAACGAGTAAAGTCTTTTTAAAGGTTAAAACTGCGGTCCCTAAGTCTTAGAAATATTTTAAGAAGAGACCTGGATAGAAATTAAGAAGATTTTGGTTCATAAGATTTGAATAAGACACCTCGAGAAATCTAGGTAAGGAAAAGGTAGCTGACTCTATGAGGAAAATCTTTAGTTTATGCTTGAGGACAAGCATTGTTTTAAATTTGGAGGTGTGAACGGGCAGAAATGCACGATATTACAACGCAAAAATATAAAACAATGTGGGAATGCGACGGTAAAATTATGCAAAATCGTGTCCAAAAGCATTAAGTTGAGAATATTACGATCGCATGCGCCCATCGCATTACAACAGCTAATTTTCTTATTTTGTGCAGGAAAATGCATTGGCGCAAAACAGAAATGCGATCCAAGGAATTCAGCGCCCAAGCGCATTAGAAGATTGCGACTGCAAAGCTATGTGATCGTATGCATTCGCGAAGATCTGCTCAAAAAGGTGATCACATAAAGACAGTGCATCAAGGTGAAAGCTTAATAAATCATGATGGGACAGAAAACTGATGATGGTCGAATCCGAATTTACTTGACAAGCCGTTAACGACACACTATAGCAAGTACACTCAACTTTTCATTGTCCATTAATCGACACATCAGACAGAGATTTAATGACATCTCACCAGTGCAATCATTTGAGAGAAAAGCTTTTCACCCTGAAGCTTTATAAATACCGAAGGCCACCTTCGTTAAAGGAGTTCATAATTTTTGGAGTTCCCATTCGCCATATACATAGAAGATAGATCATAGATAGCCATAATCTGTAATTCATAACTCAAAAGGCGGAGGCGAGCGAAGAGAGAAGACGCCGAGAGAGCATTCCAGATTAGCTCGAGAGACTGTCGGGAACCATTGAGAACGGAGAGAGGGTCAACTCTTGCGAAAGCAAGAACATTCTTTTGGGCAGAGTAGAGAAAAATACAGTGTAAAAGCCTCGGGAAGCAAGACATTACTACTGGGCTCTCTATCCCTACTTTCCATTGTCATTCTGTATTCTGATTTTAATTATAAAATGGAATTTTCACCTCTACATCTATTCAATCTCTTCACCATGCGCATGAGTAACTAAACTTTCGAATGGGTTGAGAAGCACTTAGCTAGCATGACCTAAGATCTTCATTTTATGCGATCATCTTGTCTTATGTATACGTTCATCACCCTTTAGAGATACTTGAGAGAGTAGTCTAAAGAAAGAACCTAGACTTGAGAGAGTCAGATTAGAATCCAGGCTTGAGAAAGTCAGATTAGAACCGCATAAGCACAAGATAGAAACTTAGAGATAAGTTCTGTTTGTTATCATGCATCACATGCACCCTAGAAATAGGATATGATAGTATGCGGTCGCCTTGTGTATGTGTGTGTCATTCATCATCACATAGACAAGAATAGAGGTTTAGACATAAGTCCTATAGACATTATCGTATACATCGCATGCATCCTAAAATTAGGAACTATGGCATTTGCATTAGGAGATGACATGTTGTTATGTGTGTGTAGCATGGTTGCATAACTTGAACGCAATCTTAGGAAATGTTAGCTAAATCCCTTCTCAACCCGTTCCCCGCATACTCATTGTAACTTCGCTGTCATTAACTCTTTACTTAACTCCGCCGCATAGGATTTATACTTTACACAACATACCAACCAACTTATTATTTTTGTCACCGCAAAGGAATCGAAATTTACAGTCGCATAGTCTCAGTAGTCCTTGTGTTCGACCCTGGACTTACCAGGAAACCTAGTAAGATTTATACTTGAATTTTACTAGGAAAACTTGCATGTGCAACGCATACACCCCCACGACAATATACATCATTATTTCATCATATTCACAACGCATCAGATGCCTATTCCGCTGGACGATAGGTGGCGGGTTAGCAAGTGCCTTCCCTTTTCCCTTCCACCTTTCTTCTTCTTCCACTTTCCAGTGTTAGAAGTAGAAGGTGCAGATTTCTTTTCCTAAAGTCGAACATCGATGGAACGTCTTAGAAGACGAGGAAACATTTGCCTCAGCTCCCCTCTTCTCCTTACTTTTCAGTAAAACCTGATAAGTCAGCAACTCGTTGAGAAGAGTTGTAAGGGTATATTTCACTTTGTTAAGAATCGTATTGCTAACGAAGGAAGCTTTCCAGTAATAAATGCAGGATTATGCTAACCTGACTGCCCTTATCGATGCTAGACCCATTCGTCTCCGCCACATTGAAATGGACATCATGTTAAGCACGTATTCACGAACAGAGGTGTCTTCCTCTATTTTGAGTTGAAGATGTATTTAAAAGTCTCATGCTTGAGCTGTCAGACAGTTGTCCGAACATCCCCGTAGGGACTCCATGATCTCACGTGCTGAGAACTAGCTCATGCTTCTCAGCCAACATGTCACTAAGACTGGCCAAGATATAGGCTCGGGCCTTCTCGTTCACCCATGTCCAACGCTCATACGTCTCCCAACCATTTCGAACGGCGTTTGAAGCTGGAATAGGAGGACAATCCTCCGTAAGGGCGAATATAATATCCTCGATGATGAGTATTGTCGTGATCATATGTTTTTAACTAGCGTAATTGTGTCAGTTAATTTTTTGGCGCTTAGCAAACAATAGTGATTGTAGCCATTTTAAAACTGTTGCTGAAAAACAAACAAACATGTATAAGTCTTTGCTTACACCATATTTTAGCACTAATTAGTTTTAGCAAAACAGTTTCCAGTACCCTAAGTGATAAGACTTCTAGTTTACAATGATGCCCCAGCAAGGTAGGACAACGTCACCGTGGGGTGATTAGATGCCCCTTCACTAGGATGAGACATTCTCAACCATTAGGCAGAACCAACTCTTGGAAGTGAATCTAACAGCCACCATTTGTTCGGTCCAGAACTATTAACCCTTAACAATTTTGCATAAGTGTAACCCTTCGTTTTCGATCCCAGAATCCCGCCCTAATGCGTCCACCATAGGGAAAAAGCATATTAGGACAAGAGACTAAGTAACTTTATCCTATACAGGAGATCAAATAAAGAAACGCGCAAAACCCTCGTTCATCTACCAAAATGCCTCTCAACTGTAACTTCCAATTTCTATCAATAAGGTGTGCAATAAGAATCATATAATTAATATTTTGAATCGAAATCCAAGTATTAGCCGAAAGTGAGAGTGCATATCCTTCATCTACCAAAATGCCTCTCAACTATTCTTTCAAGTTAATATATATTCCTAGAATATCCCTAACAATTGTAGTTCGAAAAGGAGTAACAGATTTTGATCCTACCAATTTAAATCTCTTCCATAGACCTCCTAAATTCTTTGTTCTCCCATAAACCTCCTAAACCCTCGTTCTCCACAAATTTAAATAACAACTCATCAAACATTCTGAATAGTAAACATCTTCTAATTCACTGTTGTTGTACTAATATTACCACCTCATCACCCTCTTTATTCTTAAATACCAACTTAGTCTAAATTGTATTTAACCTACTATTTTTCATCAAGTAAGAATTTCTTCAATAATAGTATTCAAGATAATGTCTTCATATTTAAATTTCTATTACTTGTCCTATGACATACATAGGTTATATCGCAATAATTATATTTAACACATAGATCATTATCACTATATTTAAAGCATTTAATAAAGTAATCTCATACCATGAACGTATTGTCCGTCTTTTTTCGAACTTGCGGATGCAGCGTCGGTGAAAGTATCTCAACATCATCACTTTCATACAGACTAAGATGGTTGTTATTCTAGGTATTAGTATTACTTTTACTATTTGTCAACATCAAGTTACCTAAAACAGTATACACAACTAAATAAAGTCATGAAACTTCAAAGACCAATTATTATAGTTCTGATAAAAATCAAAGGTGCCAGACGGTAATGGATAGATTGAGAATCGAGTGAGAGAACTGATGAACAACAACGAATGAGGCGGTTAAACCCACTGGAATGTCGACCGTCGAAAGAGACATATAATTGACAAAAGGAGATTGAGAGAGACACATAGAAAGACCGTTTTACTCAAGGAAACGAGAGTGAGGTGAGAGAAAGGCCGATCGGAGACGGTGGAGCCTCTATGTCCCAAACGAGCAACAAGAGGAAAGCTAAAAAGGAGAATTGAAAAAGAGAAGACAAAGTGGAGGATGACGACGATAACTTCTTAGCCCTAAAATTAATAAATTAATAAATGAGAAATTATATATGTAAATAGAAACTAAGTAATTCATTACGATTTTACCTTCGATTTCAAGGTAAATTTTATTTTAGCAAATTGGGTAAAGTTGGTGGAATTATAAGAAGGGCCCATGTATATAATTTCTCGATTTTCCTTTTTAAAAAAACAGAAAAACGTAGAGTCAACACAGTACCAATCTTTTTGGAAAAAGTTAGTCACAAACGAATATATGACAACCTTTTTCTGGTATATAGAGTGACTAAATTAAAAAGAAATTAGCATGTAAAAAAAATATAATTGATTCAAAGCTCCAATTATTTATCTCGTAACACCCGCCAAACTCCATATTTTCATCACAGTAAAGGATGAATTTTCTTAAACAAAACGGTCGGAAAATATATATATTTGAACTGAGACCATATAGGGCAACCTCTTCCACAAATTTAGTATTGTGCATTTCTACGTGCTTCTTGTATAATTAGAAATTTCTCAGTTGTTCATTCAATCATATCTGTTAAAATGATTTAAATCTATAAACTGACAAGTCCTTTTTTGTGTTCATAGTTATGCGAGCACCTCTACCATAGATGTATTGTACGATTTTTTTCTCTAATAAGATCTAATCATCAGCTAATACATCACATTATGAGTGAACCACTAGAAGTAATAGCGGAACTCCTTAAGTTTCTCATCACAAAATACTTTCTCAAACCTCCAACCAACTTCCATGAAATTATCAAAACAGCTTTGAAATTCCTTACACATCTAATTCAACTTATCAAGAACCAGAAACGCTAGAAGCCAAAGCAGAACAATCACATCCATGAAAGTAAGCAAAGAGAAAGAAGAAGGCTCTACATTCTAAAAGTGTAAGAATAAGAACAAAGGGAAAGCTATTCACCATTTTTCAGATTTGAGAGACCCAACTACTCAACAGTAACATGCCTCACATCCTTCCTTTCTTCTTCCTTCACCTTTGGCACAGCCACTTTCAGAACTCCATTTTTCATCTCTGCTTTGATCGAATTCAGTTCGTACAGATTTGCAGGCAAATCAAGTCGGCTCGAGAATCGTCTACGATCCTCCTCGTCTTCGGATTCTTTCCCTGCCTCGCCTTTGATGATCAGTGTGTTCTGCTCCACACTCACCTTCACATCATCTTTGCTCAGTCCAGGCATGTCCATTCGTAGGTACAGACCATTTTCATCCTCCCTCACGTCCCAGCCCCTCCTTGATCCTGCTCCTACTCCTCGTGAAGCTGCCAGAAATGGATCCTCCATGAATTGATCCATCAGATTCAGCACCTGACTTAGGCTCCTAGTCGGAGAAAACGGATCGAACACATCTGTAAATCAACAACCAATGAGCGTTTAGAACAACAAACAACAAGCAGGATTTCTCCCTAGACCGCAACGATTTAGCCACTACATGGCAATTAGTCAATCAGCAGAGGGGATCAGAGCAAGGATTCACCGTGAAAGAGAGAATGAGACTTAGAATGCGAAGAAGGACCTACAATAAACAAATGAGCTAGGTTCCTCACTAAAATGATTCATATAGCACAGCTTTCAAACCCGTGGTTCCGACTTTGATAAATAAACAAGATCCTCACAAAGGGCACAACGAAATACCATATGAATTTATGCCAGAGATTCGTAAAGTAGAATGATCAGAGCCAACAACAAGTGAGCGAAATTTTTCGCTAATCTACAACCAATTATACAGAGCAACCAGAAAAGGGTCGATTAACAAGCAACAAAAAGGTTATATCATCGAGACATTCCTCAAGAACTCACGATATAATTTAGCCATATGCTTTCGAAACATTCAAACATTCAATCGCGTCCGAGGATTCACACAATCATTTCCACAAATCAAAACGAAATCACTAACGAAAGCCTAGATGGAAACACCAGAACAACTCAGACACATAACAATCAATGAAGAAACCACAAGATCAAAACTCAAGCACGGAGGAAGATAACAACTACCTGCGAAACCAGGGAAGCGATCACGAGAACGAGAGAGAGAGCGGTCGGAGCGGCGGTCCACATCAACGGAGCAGTCGTCGTCAGCGTAGTTGGTCATATGAGCATTGGTGTTGAATGAACGACCGAGAGAGGAGGGGAGAACAGAGGCGGAGCGAACAGGATTGAAAAGCTTAGCGGCGGAGGAAGCGGCAAGCCTTCGAAGAGCTATGGAAGAAGCCATTGATTGAGATTTTCGGAAAGCTTGAAGAAGAAGTTCAGTGAGCCTGAGAGCGATTTGAATTGGGGTTGAAGAGAGAGAAGGCTGGGGTTTTATAGAAGAAGAGAAGCGTGGGGAAGGGGAGAGAAGGTTCTAGTAATGATCGTTCTTGACTTGCGACGAGGCTTCTAGAATGTTGCCGCTCATTTTCGTGACACTTTTTTTTTTTTTTTTTGGTTCTGGAAATAAAACACAATAATTATCTAAAAGAAACGAATTAAAAAGAGAAATCCCCAATTCAAAAACCTTGTCGTCGTTGATGCTAATTCACCAACGAGATGGGAAGGATGGACGTACGGAGGGTAAATTTATAGTGAGAAGGGCTTGAAATGTTAAATGACCTCTTTTTTTAAAAAAAAAATATCAAATGACTTTTTATTGACGTTATCGTTAAACCAGATTATGAAATTGTCCTTTTTTTTTTGTCTTCCATATTAAAATTTCTTTCTTCAAACATAACGATATTCTTGTATTGTCAAAAAATCGTCCATTTACTGCCAACATTCGAAGCTCTTGGTTAGGTGAATTTTTCCTTTGTCGTGCATGTTGTGTCTGTTTAGGTTTTGGGTTAGAATCAACCGACCATTTCTGTGGGTTTTGAGGTTTAGTAATCAGTTGCATCTATTTGTTTTTTGGATTCCAATATGACGTCATTGAGGACGAAGACGAACTATAGTTAGAGCCAAATATGGTGAGGGATATTGAGGGACATGGTTCAATTAAGGTATAGTTTATTTAATAAATCATTTAATATATAAAAATATATGATAACTACCTTATCATATAATATACACATTAAATTAGATGTTTTATCAAATATAACATATAACCTATAGTTTATATATTATATCGTATAAAATATAATCTATAGTTTTTATTCTCTCACTAATGATATTTATATAAACCTCATTTGTATAAATATAATTATATGAATCCAATTCATATAATTAATATTTGAATCATATTCAAATATTTATTTCCTCTCAAATAAATTTTATATTATGATGTATCAAATACATTATAGTAATTATATCATATATAATTAGAATTAATTATATCATATATAATTAGAATTAATTATATCACATATAATTAACTAATTTTTCAATTAATTTGAACAATTAGGGGTTTTTGTAGGTTAGGTTGGGTTGGGTTAAAAGACTTTTTGGACCCAACTCAATTGTTCAGATTCTTAATTTCTTCAACCCAAATAACCCTTCTTAAAAGATAAACCCAACCATAAAACATTTGGATTGGGTTGGTTTGGGTTGATCGGGTTATTTTTGTTCTAAAAGAAAGTAAGTTGTTAATATATAAAAATTTGATTTAATTATTTTCATATATTGAATTAAGATTAACAACTCAATTTCAATTTATATAATGAATATTTTCTTTCCAAAGTGCTAAAAAACTATTTTTAGGAGTTGTTGGAAAATAAATTATCCAAAAAAGATGATAAAACTTAAATAGATATATGTATATATGATTGTATCATAAGTAAAAATATACATTGTAAAGTTAATAATGAGTTCGGGTTGGTTCGGGTCATTTTAGGTGAACCCATGAACCAACCAAACTCACAAAAATTTCATTTATTTGAACTCAACCCAACCCAAATGAGTTGATAACTCAATCCAACCCAAATGAGTTGATAACCCAACCCAAACCGCATGGATTGGGTTGGGTTGATTGGTTTTTTCGGGTCATCGGATTTTTTGAACACCCCTATGAACAATTCAAATTAATTCAACAAGTGATTCTCATTAATTCTCGTTGAGCTACCGAGGGGACCTCATGGACCTGTAGCTTGAAGCTCCAATGGTACATGAATAATTACTTAAATTCTTTAATAAAATTATTCACTATCCGTTAACTGACGGACACTCTACTAAAGACTGTCAACTACACTCCTCGTACTACAAATATATTTCTGTGTCCATGGGATAAAACTAGTCAACAGTACGATAACCCTACATCTATCTCCTTAAGTACCACAGATCCCTCTAATGAACAATAAATCATAGTTCAACTATGATTAAAATCCTCTTGGGCCAGAAGATGGTGTGCACCACGTTGTTCAAGCCCCGGAATTAGTCCTTAAGAGAGCAACTTATTTACTTACCCCGACATTGGGGAAGAAGTGAATTCCTTCTTGTTTAGCTGTGTTTCCAACTCCCCAATCAGACGAATCCCCAAAATGGTTGGCTTGTTGAGTCGACGATCTGGTCACTCTCAACCATACAAATCAAGGGACCACCTTCATAGACAGGAGTTCACAACCCACTCAGGATTCAGGTCATGTTACCTATGGTCATTCTAGTAAAATGTAAGTTTGTATTATGAAAAATGTTATATAATGAGACTAAACATTTCCTGGTCCGATCTTATACAAACTCCTTTGTATAGAATATCCTCGCTCATATGTCTCCACATGAATTATCAGGATCAGATCATTTGTAGCACTTTACGACAATTGTAACATCTACAAAGCTGGTCATACTCGTAATGTCACCAGGATGAGGTATCCAGCCTTATTCATCTATTACAGACCATTTAGGTTATCACTTAAACATGATCCACTCGTATGTCTCTACATATATGTTTATGCTACAAGATAACCTTGGATCTTAGTTTATTGGTTTATGGTTAATGCAACTCAAAATGAAATAAATATCACATATTTCATTGCATAAATAAAATATTTGTACATAACAATTACAAACTATAGGACCTTACGAGATTTAGAGCATCAATCTCAACACTCACAAGAACTTGTAACGAAGTACTTTGGTAATCTATTGACTTTGTGCTCATTCCACATCAATTTACTAAAAGAAGAATACAAGAAATTGGAGTTCGAAAACGATGATGATCCTATTAAGATCACTTTACTATACAAAGGTTAAACCACTGGGTTGCAGTTAAGAACATCCTCAAGTATCTTAGGAGAATGAAGGACTACAAGCTGGTGTATAGAGATAATGATTTTATCCTTATAGGATACACTGACTCTAATTTCCAAACTAACAAGGATTCTAGAAAATCCACGTCAGGATCAGTGTTTACCCTAACTAGGGAGCTGTAGTATGGCGTAGTATTAAAAAATGATGTATTACAGATTTTACTATGGAGGTTGAATATGTAGTTGGTTGTGAAGTAGAAAAGGAAGCAGTGTGGCTTAGGAAAGTCCTAAGCGATGTGGAAGTGGTCCCAAATATGGACTTGCCCATCACCTTATACTGTGACAACAGTGGGCAGTAGCTAACTCTAAAGAACTTCACAATCACAAACAAGGAAAGCATATTGAGAGGAATTATCACCTGATACAGGAGATTGTGGAACGAGGAGATGTGATCGTCACAAAGATTGCCTCGAAGCAAACATTGCTAATCCATTTATGAAAACTCTCTCGGCTAAAGTGTTCGAGGGTCATCTAGAGAATCTAGGTCCATGAGACATGTACATTGTATAATTTAGGACAAATGGAAGATCTGTAATAGGTATATGAATGCCCTAGTTTATTGTATTTATTTACCATATTCCCACTGTTTTGGATTCTGATATTATGTACAACTCACTGACTAGAGTTTTAGTTTTAGTTCAAGTGGAAGTTTGCTGAAATTTTATGCCCTAAAGCTTGTAGATAGTAAATATTATCAATTGACCGTCATCAATAAAGAGTTATCAATGTTAATTCAACAAATGTTATTGATTGTGTTGTATTCTATTTTGTTTTAATAACCTTAAATCCAATAAACTAATATCCAAGGCTGCCTTATAAGTCTTGAACTATATGTGGAGACATATAGGGATCAATGCTCAAGAAACAACCTAAAGGGTCTATAGTATAGGGATAAGACCGGATACCTTATCTTGGTGACACTATGGATACTTTATCCTGGTGATACTATGGATACGACTCACTTTATATTTAATACAAACACAATGATCCAACGTGTTCATGTATGTAGCACGTGAGTGGGGGTATCCTATGCAATGAGTTTGCATAAGACCAGACCAGAGTGATTCCTATCACTTTAGTTGACCAAGAGTTCAAGTCATGGAGTCTCTTCTTTTCAAAGTGATTCCTATCGAGCCATTGTGAAAAGGTAGGCCAAGCATATTGGACGGTATTGGTATTAACCAATTTACCTTGAGAGTCTTAAACTCACATTGACATATTCGATCAAGGAAGGATGTACAATCGTCAATTATTATTTGTTTATCTTTTATTCATGAGATCTCCTCAACTGATATCAACACCACATCATAATTGATTAGTAATTTCAAATGACGATTTTTAATTGGGATTTTCATACTCTAATCTAAATCGGTTTCTTTCTTCATGAATGCAATTATTTAGATAAAGTTTTTATCGATCCAAGTCTCACTCTCTAAACTGATATTTTGGATCTAGAACAAGAAAAAAAAAATTGTTACAGAATTTTGGGTAAGCTCAAAAGCGATTTAGAGTTTGGTTAATCTTCAATTGTAGTGTATTTATTTTTAAGTTTAGTGTATTTGTTGGATGTAATTTGGAGACTAATTATGGTATATTTGTAGGTCGGGTAAATATCTCATCAAAAGTATAGCCAAAAACTTTCAAAAGACCTTTTATGACTACAAAACCCTCAAATTTTGTATAGCTAATCTTTTTCCTTTGGACTTTTTTTTTTATCATACATCTTTATTTTAAATCAACAAATCTATTGTTATTTTTTTTTTCAAATATCAAAACTAAACCAATTTTTTCAATATAATCTTATTTATTTGTTTTGATTTTTCCTAATATTTATTCAGCTTATTTTATGTTTTTGCATTTTGATTTTTTAATTAGTTTGAAAAATTTATACAATCAAATATCAGATTTTTTAATTAGTTTGAAAAATTTAGAGCGAATAGTGAAAACAAACCAATCATATTTAAAGTAATAGTGAAAACAGACCAATCATATTTACGACAATACCATTGTTAGGAGTTGAGGTCGACGATGAAAGTTGTATTGGAGGAGTTAAGATAGGATAAGATGGAACTGGAGTGATCACTAACACCTTCGCAATAAATAAAGTCAGTGGAGAAGGAGCCGAAATCGAAGTTGATGGTAAAGTATTGGTTAAAGGAGAAGAAGCCAAGTCCGACAAAGCAAGGGATGAAGATAGATTCAAGTTGGAGATATTGTCATTGTTGATGGAAGAACCAATTTCGGAGAGAAAAATAATGACAACTTAATTGAGAAAGAAGTCGATGGAGTATTTAGAGCATGGCTAACCAACAATGTAATTACGAATATTTATTACAATCTCAGTAATTTAGACTTTTATGAATTCGTTTATCTTTTATTTTTAATACATTTTGTCATCTTCACAAATGAAACGTTTAAAATCTGTCATTCTTTTTGTTGATTCTTTTTTTTCAAGTGAAAATGGAAAATGGCCTAAAATCACCCAGCCTCCCAAAAAAAAAATAAAAAAAGATCGAGAACATTGAATTTCTTAGTTGGTAATTATTTTTAGTATAAGAACTTGGTGACTGGAATTTTCTTTCTAACTTCTGATAAAAAAATATATGATTCAACCCACTGAGTTGAAGTCACAAATTTTGACAATAAAATTTTGAAGAAAATCGATACATCAGAAATCATTTATTAGGTAATAATTTGTTAATTCTTAGTCGCACAGCTCCAAACATAAGTGGTATTGCATCGAACAGTATAGCCAAATTGTGTGTTATCTCTTAATATTCAATATTGACATTGTAGCTCACTCCGTGAAGGAAGAGCAAACTTCTTCTCTTCTTTTGAATTTTTTATTACTTTTGCTGTGATATTTCAATTAATTTGTTGTTTGTCTCCTAAAAAACCTGTCTTCAGTCTTCAAATTATTAATAAATCTTAAAAATCAATTTATTTACTTCTTGTATTAGTATCCGCGTGACAAATTATGAATAGCAAATGAATATTCATCAATTCAACTGCTCATATTAGTGTGAATGAAGCACGTAAAATAATAACACAACTCCTCAAAGTTATCACAAAATGCTTTCTCAAACCTCCAAACCAAGTTCCATGAAATTATCAAAACAGCTTATTCGACATGTCACTAGAAGCCAAAGCCTCCGAACAAACACCTCCATGAAAGTAAGCAAAGCTTCATAGCTAAACGTCGAGAAGACTGATTGGTTCAAGATACACCAAAACAAGTGAGCGAAATTTTTCAATAATCGACAATCAATCGCAAAAATCATGCCGAGACTCGTCAGATAGAATAATCAGGACAGGATCGTCACGAACAAGCAATCAAGATTTAGCTCAAAGGTGATATCATCGCGACATTCCTCAACAAATAACGATATAATATAGCAAAATGTTTCAGTTCCACCAGATCCACAAACTATTTCCATAAATCAAAACGAAATTACTCAAACAAACAACAAATTACTCGCGAAGACCTAATTGAAAACTCCAGAACAATTCAGAAACGTCACAATCAATGAATAAACCAAGAAGTCCAAAACTCAAACACGGACGAAGAAAACAACTACCGGCAAAACCAGGGAAGCGACCACGAGAACGAGAGAGCGGTCGGCGCGGCGATCCACATCGACAGAGCGGTCGTCATCCGCGTAGTTGGTCATCTGAGCATTGGTGTTGAATGAACGACCGACAGCGGTGGGGAGAGCAAAGGCGGAGCGAACAGGATTGAAAAGCTTACCGGCGGAGGAAGCGCCAAGCCTTCGGAGAGCAATCCAACACACCATGAGAAATGTCCAATTTTACCATGGAACAGATCCCATGATCTCGTCCCGATCAGAGGGATTCTCCGATTAGATGGGAATGGAGGGAGTGAGGAAAAAATTTTCCATTTCTCACGGTTACGTTTATCCGATTAGCTTTTAAATATTTATTTAGTATTCTTATATAATTTTATGTTATTATTATTATTATTTTATAAATAATATATTTAAATTTTAAATTTGATTATCTATGGAAAAAGATGATGAACATGTTTAAATTGTATATTTAAATTTAGATTATATATCTGAATAATTTTATTTATATTTATTTCTTTCTATTAAAAACTTAATTAACTTTTTGAGGCCTGGAGTATAAATTCAAATTGTCATATAAAACTAATCATAATAAACAATTTAGTAATAAAATTTATTATTTAATTAAAATTTATTCACTTAATAAATTAATTGACATTTAAAAATATATATATATATCCCGTGGGGAACTCGATCCCCTCAGATTTTCCACGAGAATTCCCATCCCAATCCCTATAGAGAATTTTACGGGAATGAAATGGGGAGTGGGGAGTGGGGAGCAGGAATGGAGAATGACCTCTCTGACCCCACTCCGTTCCGTGAACATCTCTAGACACCATTCATGTGGATTTTTGAAAAGCTTGGAATTCAACGAGCTAAAAGAGCGTTTCACTGTTTGGAAGAACTGGGGTTCAAGAAAGAGAAGTTGGGGTTTTATAGAAGAAGAAGAAGTGTCCGAAGGGGAAAGAAGGTTCTAGTAATGCACGTTTTCTTCCAATGCATTGGCGGGGTTTCTAGAATGTTGCCCTGGATAATTCATTCTTTTCCTATTTTTTATTTTCTAATTTTCTTAAATTACAAATTGATATTAAGGTTTAAAATATTGATGTCAATGAAAATGTTGGGATATTAATTTTAGGATTATCTTTATTATGGTAAAGATGAGCCAGTTTAATTGCAAATATAGCAAAATGTTACTGATGATAAACACTGATTTTCTTATCATTAATAGATATTGACATTTTACTATATTTGAAAAAAAATTTAACAGTTTTATCACATCAATTATCCTTAATTTATAGAATTTTCGATGAAATATCAATAAAGTATTTATGTCGACTAAAATTTCTTAAAAAGTTGTAAAAATAAAAAAGTTCAAACAAAATGTTAAAATGAATAAATAAGCTTTTTTAAACACATGAATGTTTATTGTTTATATTATATTTATATTAGTGATATTTTGTTACTATTTTTTAATGTGTTCATGATTTTTTTACAAAATAATGGAAATGTCTATCCATCCTTTATATCGATAACGAACTCATTAATGCGAAAAAAGTCAATGGAATCTTAATATCGCGTTGATATCTAGGGGTGGAAGAAAAAATCAAAAAAATGAAAGAACCTAACCTAACCAAATCAAACCAATCGAGTAGTTTGGTTCAATTTTTAACATAGTCATTATAAGAAATAATTGATTAAATAGCTAACAAAAGAAGCTACAAAAGACTTTTCATGGTCTTTTTCGAAAGTCCTTACAGCTCATGTTATTAAAAGTCGGGGACTTTTTATAGCCTTTTTGTAAAGTTTTAATAGATGCTATAATAGAGTATGGAAATATAGCATGTATATATGGCTATGAAAACATTAAGCATTAATCATTAAAGCTATTTTTAACATATAATAGCTTGCTCTCAATGTTATCTTTATTATATAATAGCTTTTTCTTAATGCTTTATTTGACATGTGATAACCTTTTTTTAAGGCTATTATATCATATATATATATATATATATATATATAGTTTTAATCTTATGTTATAACAAACAACATTGAAATTATGTTCATTTATATTACAAACACTTGTTTTAAGTTGAATAGACATATGAGATAATTCACAATGTATGCATTAAATACAATGACTTCCTTTCATTATTGAAATTTAGTAATCTATTTACATTAGAAACTAAAAAAAAAAAAAATCCAATAATACAAAAAATACAGCAAATGTAATTTTCAACCATACAATGTTCACAAAATACAAAATTCATCAAGTTTTGAGGATTATAGCATCATGGAATTGAACTTCCATCTTTGATCTTCATCTACCTACATAAACCTTTAATTAATATAACAAACATTTTAGCTATTCTCAATGTAACAAACATATATAAGCATTGGTCAGGAAAGATAAATTGACATTAAATTTCATAGATCATTGAACTAATAAATGCCACTAATTAGGCAATAATAATACAAGCAATGGTCCTAAACTCTAAACATATGAAAATAGTAGTAAAATAGAAACAAAGGCACAATGAATAAATATGTTAAAAATAAATTCGTAATAATATATTAAATATGGAGATGTTTTACATTTGTTGTCAATCTTGTGATGACTTCCTTTCTCACACCATCATCCATTGGAATATTGGACCAAGTTTAAGAGTAGGAAATCACGAGAACCATTACCAACAAATTCTGGACTTTTACACCAAAAAAGGGTATTGAAAATGGATGGATAAATCAAGAACACTCTAGTGGATCTTTCTTTTCCATTGAAAATCCTAGAATTCGTCTCATCCTAAAATCTTCCAAAAAAAATTGTTTTGTTAATGTTGTCCCATAAGAGCCCGTTGCCTTAAAAAATTATGATTTGAAAATTAGCAAAGGAAGGAAGAGTATAATTACTAAGCATAGGTTGAACGCATAGGCATGATTGATGCACATTTTAAAATAGATGGTCTACTAAGAAATTTTTCAAATCCACACGTTAATTGACATTCATATAAAGTTCTAAAATATATATAAACATACAACTTCTCACAGCTTTTATTACAAAGAAGTCTAGAAATATTTATTACTTTCAACAAACTAAACAACAAAAAATTGATCAATTCAACACCACAACAACTCACTAAAGATGCAACCAAATTCCCACATATTTGGGTAATAATATCAACCAAAGATAATATATTAAGGCCAATCAACTACAGTAAAAAAACATGTCCTAAGTGACTAACTACAACACCTTCTTACACAAATTTAAATCAAAATCAGAAATGTGAAATTTAAGAACTTACACAAACTTGTCTTAAATAAATATAAACTCCTTTAATTAATAAGTCAAAAGAAAATCACGTACCTCACTTTTTCAAAATTAAGAATCTTTTGTATACCACCATCTTGATCTATAAAAAATTACTCAATTGAAGGGAGAAAAAAGAAAAGAATGTTAAAATCAAGAATCTAAATTCCACAATACAAGATAACAAAGTAATCAATAATAGTTTTTTTTTTTTTTTTTTTTTAATAAACGAACCTATTAAAATGAAAGAGGTAAAGAAACACACAATAGCATCAAGTGGAGGAGCATCGAGTGGGTTTTGTTTGGTGGCAGATCTTGGCGAGCATCGAGTTC